>NW_020174793.1:2911493-2927044 GCF_003031525.2 Neophocaena asiaeorientalis asiaeorientalis
ACCCGTGTCCCCTGCATCGGCAGGCGGACTCTCAACCACTGCGCCACCAGGGAAGCCCTCGATTTCCTCTTTTATAGCTGGTAGCAGTTGCCTTATGTATTGAGGTGCTCCTATGTTGGGTGCATATTAATTTATAATTGTTATATCTTCTTCTTGGATTGATCCCATGATCATTATGTAGTGTCCTTCCTTGTGTCTTGTAACATTCTTTGTCTTAAAGTCTATTTTATCTGATATGAGTATAGCTACACCAGCTTTCTTTTGATTTCCATTTGCATGGAATATCTTTTTCCATCCCCTCACTTTCAGTCTGTATGTGTCCCTAGGTCTGAAGTGGGTCTCTTTTAGACAGCATACATATGGTTCTTGTTTTTGTATCCATTCAGCAATCCTGTGTCATTTTTGGTTGGAGCATTTAATCCATTCACGTTTATGTTAATTATCGAGATGTATGTTCCTATGACCATTTTCTTAATTGTTTTGGGTTTGTTTTTGTAGGTCCTTTTCTTCTCTTGTGTTTCCCACCTAAGGAAGTTCCTTTAACATTTGTTGTAGAGGTGGTTTGGTGGTGCTGAATTTTCTTACGTTTTGCTTGTCTGTAAAGCTTTTGATTTCTCCATCGAATCTAAATGAGATACTTGCTGGGTAGAGCAATCTTGGTTGTAGGTTGTTCCCTTTCATCACTTTAAGTATCTCATGCTACTCCCTTCTGGCTTGTAGAGTTTCTTCTGAGAAATCAGCTGTTAACCTTATGGGAGTTCCCTTGTATGTTATATGTCATTTTTCCCTTGCTGCTTTCAATAATTTTTCTTTGTCTTTAATTTTTGCCAATTTGATTACTTTGTGCCTCGGCGTGTTTCGCCTTGGATTTATCCTGTATGGACTCTTTGCACTTCCTGTACTTGGGTGGCTATTTCCTTTCCCATGTTAGGGAAGTTTTTGACTATATCTCTTCAAATATTTTCTCTGGTCCTTTCTCTCTCTCTTTTTTTATTTAAAGAAAGAATAAAATATATACTGAGAGGTTCTTAGGGCCCTTGGCCATTATGTTGAGAAATTTAAGATTAATCATTTCACTGATGTTTATTTTACATCTGATTGAGTTTAAAGGTTGAAGATGATGTAGCCAAGACTCTGTCAGCAGATTTTTGGATGGGATGAAAAAACAAAGTACTGATGGCACAGAAACCAGATAGAAATGAGCAGATTTGACCTGAAGTGATTTGGGCCTGGACTTAATTAAATGAATGAAAATAGAAAGGATGAGATAAGTGATGTGAGGTATTATAACAGAAGAAATAAACTAACTTGATAACTGACTGAATTCAGAAGGAAGAAATGATGAACAACTAATTTTTCAATCACATCTTCTGTTTCCATTGTCATTCACCTGCTTCAGCTTGGAAATCTTAAATTCCAATAACTCACTTAATATATCAGTAGTTCATATGGGATACAGGGCAAATTCCTTATCATGGATTACAAGATTCTTCAGACATGGTCTTCATGATCTTGCACATGATTACTTCTCCAGATTTTATTACTCCCATTTTAATGAACAGATATGTCTGAGTGTCTACAATGCTTTCAACTTTGTAGTAGGGTAGTTGTTTTCAAACCTTTTGCTTTTAAAGTTTACTTGCAATTTAAAATTTTTTGAGGTTCTCAAAGAATGTTCCTTTAGGTGAGATATATTATCTATACTTTTACTATATTAAAAATCAAAATTGAGAAATTTTTAAAATATATATTAATATATTTAAAAATAACTACGATAAACCTATAATGAATTTTGCTGTTGGCAGAAATTACTGTCAGTTATTCTCCCTTGAAGTGGCAGACCTACTTAGTTCGTGTTTTTTTTACCATCTTTATTGGTGTATAATTGCTTTACCATGGTGTGTTAATTTCTGCTTTATAACAAAGCGAATCAGCTATACATATACATATATCCCCATACCTTTTGCCTCTCCCTCCCTCCCACCCTCCCTATCCGACTCCTATAGGTGGTCACAGAGCACTTAGCTGATCTCCCTGTGCTATGTGGCTGCTTCCCACTAGCTGTTGGTTTTACATTTGGTAGTGTACATATATCCATGCCACTCTCTCACTTTGTCCCATCTTACTCTTCCCCCTCCCTGTGTCCTCAAGTCCATTCTTTAGTAGGTCTGCGTCATTATTCCCGTCTTGCCCCTAGGTTCTTGATGACCATTTTTTTAAAATACCGTATGTGTTAGCATACGGTATTTGTTTTTCTCTTTCTGACTTACTTCACTATCTATGACAGACTCTAGGTCCATCATCCTCACTACAAATAGCTCAATTTCGTTTCTTTATATGGCTGACTAATATTCCATTGTATATGTGTGCCACATCTTCTTTATCCATTCATCTGTCAATGGACACTTAGGTTGCTTCCATGTCCTGGCTATTGTAAATAGAGCTACAACGAACATTGTGGTGCATAACTCTTTTTGAATTATGGTTCTATCAGGGTATATGCCCAGTACTGGGATTTCTGGGTCATATGGTAGCTCTATTTTTAGTTTTATAAGGAACCTCCTGACTGTTCTCCATAGTGGCTGTATCAATTTACATTCCCACCAACAGTGCAAGAGGGTTTCCTTTTCTCCACACCCTTTCCAGTATTTATTGTTTGTAGATTTTTTGATGATGGCCATTCTGACTGGTGTGAGATGATACCTCATTGTAGTTTTGATTTGCATTTCTCTAATGATTAATGATGTTGAGCATTCTTTCATGTGTTTGTTGGCAATCTGTATATCTTCTTTGGAAAAATGTCTATTTAGGTCTTCTTCCCATTTTTGGATTGGGTTGTTTGTTTTTTTTGACACTGAGCTGCACGAGACGCTTGTAAATTTTGGAGATTAATCCTTTTTTAGTTGCTTCATTTGCAAATATTTTCTCCCATTCTGAGGGTTGTCTTTTCATCTTGTTTATGGCTTCCTTTGCTGTGCAAAAAGTTTGAGTTTTATTAGGTCCCATTTGTTTACATTTGTTTGCATTTCCATTTCTCTAGGAGGTGAGTAAAAAAGGATCTTTCTGTGATTTATGTCATTGAGTGTTCTGCCTATGTTTTCCTCTAAGAGTTCTATAGTGTCTGGACTTACATTTAGGCCTTTAATCCATTTTGAGTTTATTTTGGTGCATGGTGTTAGGAAGTGTTCTAATTTCATTCTTTTAGGTGTAGCTGTCCAGCTTTCCCCATCACCACTTACCGAAGTAGCTGTCTTTTCTTCATTGTATATTCTTTCCTCCTTTATCAAATATATGTGACCATATGCGCATGGGTTTATCTCTGGGCTTTCTATCCCGTTCCATTGATCTATATTTCTGTTTCTGTGCCAGTACCATCCTGTCTTGATTACTGTAGCTGTGTAGTATAGTCTGAAGTCAGGGAGTCTGATTCCTCCAGCTCCGTTTTTCTTTCTCAAGATTGCTTTGGCTATTTGGGGTTTTTTGTGTTTCCAAACAAATTGTGAAATTTTTACTTCTAGTTTTGTGAAAAATGCCAATACTAGTTCGATATGGATTGTATTGAATCTATAGATTGCTTTGGGTAGTATAGTCATTTTCACAATGTTGATTCTTCCAATCTAAGAACATGGTATATCTCTCCATTTGTTTGTATCATCTTTAATTTCTTTCATCAATGCCTTATAATTTTCTGCATACAGGTCTTCTGTCTCCTTAGGTAAGTTTATTCCCAGGTATTTTATTCTTTTGGTTGCAATGGTAAATGGGAGTATTTCCTTAATTTCTCTGTCAGATTTTTCATCATTAGTGTATAGGAATGCAAGAGTTTCTGTGTATTAATTTTGTATCCTGCTACTTTACCAAATTCATTGATTAACTCTAGTAGTTTTCTGATAGCTTCTTCAGGATTCTTTACGTATAGGACATGTCATCTGCAAACAATGACAGTTTTACTTCTTCTTTTACGATTTGGATTCCTTTTATTTCTTTGTCTTCTCTGATTGCTGTGGCTAAAACTTCCAAAACACTGTTGAATAACAGTGGTGAGAGTGGGCAACCTTGTATTGTTCCTGATCTTAGTGGAAATTGTTTCAGTTTTTCACCCTTGAGGACAATGTCGGCTCTGGATTTGTCATATATAGCCTTTATTATGCTGAGGTAGGTTCCCTCTATGCCCACTTTCTGGAGAGTTTTTACCATAAATGGGTGTTGAATATTCTCAAAAGCTTTTTCTGCATCTATTGAGATGATCATAGGGTTTTTATTCTTCAATTTGTTAATATGGTGTATCACATGGATTGATTTACGTATATTGAAGAATCCTTGCATTCCTGAGATAAATCCCACTTGGTCATGGTGTATGATCCATTTAATGTGCTGTTGGATTCTGCTTGCTAGTATATTCTTGAGAATTTTTGCATCTATGTTCATCAGTGGTATTGGCTTGTGATTTTCTTTCTTTGTGACATCTTTGTCTGGTTTTGGTATGAGGGTGATGGTGGCCTAGTAGAATGAGTTTGGGAGTGTTCTTACCTCTGCTATATTTTGGAAGATTTTGAGAACGATAGGTGTTAGCTCTCTAAATGTTTGATAGAATTCTCCTGTGAAGCCATCTGGTACTGGGCTTCTGTTTGTTGGCAGATTGTTAATCACAGTTTCAATTTCAGTGCTTGTGACTGGTTGGTTTATATTTTCTATTTCTTCCTGGTTCAGTCTCAGAAGGTTGTGGTTTTCTAGGAATTTGTCCATTTCTTCCAGGTTTTCCATTTTATTGGCATATAGTTGCTGGTAGTAATCACACATGATCCTTTGTATTTCTGCACTGTCAGTTGTGACTTCTCCTTTTTCTTTTCTAATTCTATTGATTTGAGTCTTCTCCCTTTTTATTCTCAAAGAGTCTGGCTAATGGTTTATCAATTTTTTTTTATCTTCTCAAAGAATCAGCTTTTAGTTTTATTGATCTTTGCTATTGTTTCCTTCATTTGTTTTTCATTTATTTCTGATCTGATCTTTATGATTCCTTTCCTTTTGCTAACTTTGGTGGGGGGGGGGGGTTGTTGTTGTTCTTTGCTCTCTAATTGCTTTAGGTCTAAGGTTAGGCTATTATTTGAGATGTTTCTTGTTTCTTATGATAGGATTGTATTGCTATAAATTTTCCTCTTAGAACTGCTTTTGCTGCATCCCATAGGTTTTGGTCATTGTGTTTTCATTGTCATTTGTTTCTAGGTATTTTTTGATTCCTCAGTGATCTCTTTGTTATTAAGTAGTGTATTGTTTAGCCTCCATGTGTTTGTATTTTTTACAGATTTTTTCCTGTAATTGATATCTAGTCTCATGCATTGTGGTCAGAAAAGATACTTGATATGATTTCAGTGCCCTTAAGTTTCCCAAGGCTTGATTTATGACCCAAGATATGATCTATCCTGGAGAATGTTCCATGAGCACTTGAGAAGAAAGTGTATTCTGTTGTTTTTGGATGGAATGTCCTATATATAACAAGTAAGTTCATCATGTTAAATGTATCATTTAAAGCTTGTGTTTCCTTATTTATTTCTAGAAATGCTGTTTATTGATTATTCTCTCCATGTACGTTTTAGTCAGTTGTGTTGCTCTCAATCAACAAACCCATTATTAACCTAATTTTCTAATGGAGGAAGAGGTGAAAGATACTTATTACCTTCTGTGGAATCTATAAACGTGAGACCAAAGTGAATAGCAATATAGGAAATTTTGGATGATCAATCCACTGGTGAAAGTGGAGTGAATTCGTCCCCTACTATGATTGTGTTACTGTCAATTTCCCCTTTTATGGCTGCAAGCATTTGTCTTATGTATTGAGGTGCTCCTATGTAGGGTGCATAAATATTTACCATTGTTATATATTCTCTTGGATTGATCCCTTGATTATTATGTAGTGTCCTTTTTTGTCTCTTGTAATAGTCTATATTTTAAAGTCTATTTTGCCTAATATGAGAATTGCTACTCCAGCTTTCTTTTGGTTTCCATTTGCATGGAATATCTTTTTCCATCCCCTCACTTTTAGTCTGTATGTGTCCCTGGGTCTGAAGTGAGTCTCTTGTAGACAGCATATATATATGTCTTGTTTTTGTATCCATTCAGCCAGTCTATGTCTTTTGGTTGGAGCATTTAATCCATTTACATTTAAGGTAATTATCGATATATATATTTCTATGACCATTTCCTTAATTATTTTGGGTTTGTTATTGTTGGTCTTTTCCTCCTCTTGTGTTTCCTGCCTAGAGAAGTTCCTTTAGCGTTTGTTGTAAAGCTGGTTTGGTGGTGCTTAATTCTCTTAGCTTTTGCTAGTCTGTAAAGGTTTTAATTTCTCTGTCGAATCTGAATGAGATCCTTGCTGGGTAGAGTAATCTTGGTTGTAGGTTTTTTCCCTTTCATCACTTTAAACATGTCCTGCCAGTCCCTTCTGGCTTGCAGAGTTTCTGCTGATAGATCAGCTGTAAACCTTATGGGGATTCCCTTTTATGTTACTTGTTCATTTTCCCTTGCTGCTTTTAATATTTTTTCTTTATATTTAATTTTTGATAGTTTACTTGGCATGTTTCTCCTTGGATTTATCCTGTATGGGACTCTCTGTGCTTCCTGGACTTGATTAACTATTTCATTTCCCATATTAGGGAAGTTTTCTACTAATCTTTTCAAATATTTTCTCAGTCCCTTTCTTTTTCTCTTCTTTTTCTGGGACCCCTATAATTCGAATGTTGGTGCATTTAATGTTGTACCAGAGGTATCTGTGGCTGTCCTATATTCTTTTCATTCTTTTTTCTTTATTCTGTTCTGTAGTAGTTATTTCCACTATTTTATCATCCAGGTCACTTATCCATTCTGCCTCAGTTATTCTTCAATTGATTCCTTCTACAGAATTTTTAATTTCATTTATTGTGTTGTTCATCATTGTTTGTTTGCTCTTTAGTTCTTCTAGGTCCTTGTTAAACATTTCTTTTATATTCTCCATTCTATTTCCAAGATTCTGGATCATCTTTTCTAACATTATTCTGAATTCTTTTTTAGGTAGACTGCCTATATCCTCTTCATTTGTTTGGTCTGTTGGGTTTTCACCTTGCTCTTTCATCTGCTGTGTGTTTCTCTGTCTTCTCATTTTGCTTAACTTACTGTGTTTAGGGTCTCTTTTTCACAGGCTGCAGGTTCATAGTTCCCATTGTTTTTGGTGTTGCCCCCAGTGAGGAAGGTTGGTTCAGTGGGTTTTGTAGGTTTCCTGCTGGAGGGGACTAGTGTCTGTTTTCTGGTGTATGAGGCTAGATCTTGTCTTTCTGGTGGGCAGGTCTGTGTCCAGTGGTGTTTTTGGGGGTGGTGTGACCTTATTATGATTTTAGGCAGCCTTTCTCCTAGTGGGTGGGGTTGTGTTCCTGTCTTGCTAGTTGTTTGGTATAGGGTGTCCTGAAACTTAGCTTGCTGGTCGTTGAGTGGAGCTGGGTCTTGGCATTGAAATGGAGATCTTTTGGAGATTTTCGCCATTTGATATTACATGGAGCTGGGAGGTCTCTGGTGGGCCAATGTCCTGAACTTGGCTCTCCCACCTCAAAGGCCCTGACGCCCATCCAGAGCACCCTGACCCTGTCATCCACACAGCTAAGAATAAAAGGGAGAAAAAAAGAAAGAAAAAAAAAAAAGAAAGAAGAAAGAAAGAAATAAATAAAAATAAAATAACCTTATTAAAATAAAAAATACAAAATAATTATTAAAAATAAAAAATTAAAGTAATTCTAAAAAAAAGAAAGAAAGAAGAGAGAAACCAAACCAAAAAAAAAAAATCCACCAATGATAACAAGTGCTAAAAACTATACAAAAATAAAAAGAAAAAAACAAAAAAATCCAGAAAGACAGAACCCTAGAACAAATGGTAAAAAACTGCCTCAATTTGGGATGACTCGTCTCTTCAGCTATTCCCAAGATGCAGGGTACATCAAATTGATTGTGGAGATTTAATCTGCTGCTCCTGAGGTTGCTGGGAGAGGTTTCCCTTTCTCTTCTTTGTTCGCACAGCTCCTCGGGTTCAGCTTTGGATTTAGCCTGGCCTGTGCAGGGGACCCTGGCAGTGGTGGGCTGCACAGGCTCCCGGGAGGGGAGGTGTGGATAGTGACCTGTGCTTGCACACAGGCTTCTTGGTGGCTGCAGCAGCAGCCTTAGTGTCTCCGGCCCGTCTCTGAGGTCTGCGATGATAGCCGCAGCTCGCACCTATCTTTGGAACTCGTTTAGGCTGCGCTCTTAATCCCCTCTCCTTGCACACCACAAAACAAAGAGGCAAGAAAAAGTATCTTGCCTGTTTGGCAGTTCCAGACCTTTTCCTGGGCGTATTACTGGCTCGCTGTGGCATACTAGCCCCCTTCAGGCTGTGTTCACGCAGGCAACCCCAGTCGTCTCCCTGGGGTCTGACCTCTGAGCCGAAGCCTCAGCTCCCAGTCCCCACCTGCCCCAGCGGTTGAGCAGACAAGCCTCTGGGGCTGGTGAGTGCTGGTCAGCTCTGATCCTCTGTGCCGGAATCTCTCTTCTTTGTCCTCCACACCCCTGCTGCTGTGCTCTCCTCCATGGTTCTGAAGCTTCCCCTCTCTGCCACCCAGTCTCCTCCCGGGAAGGGGTTTCCTAATGTTTGGAAACCTTTCCTCCTTCACAGCTCCCTCCCACTGGTGCAGGTCCCATCCCTATTCTTTTGCCTCTCTTTTTTCATTTTTCTTTTACCCTACCCAGGTGTGTGGGGAGTTTCTTGCCTTTTGGGAAGTCTGAGGTCTTCTGCCAGTGTTCAATGGGTGTTCTGTAGGAGTTGTTCCACATGTAGATGTATTTCTGATGCATTTGTGGGGAGGAATTTGATCTCCACGTCTTACTCTTCTGCCATTTTGAAGGTCTCCCTACTTACTTCATTTTAAAGAAAATATCTGCCAAGCATACAAGCTTGAATAACAGTTCATAACTTCTGCACATCAATCTAGTAAAAACATCTATTTGTTCTTGATTCCATGCTTTCTCTAAACATTTAGATTAATCACTTGTAGATACTCAAGTCATACACTCTGAATTTATTTTCCTTTCTGTGAAGAGTCCATTTAGAGCGTATGGCTGTGGAATATGAGTATTTGGGGGGAATGGAAGCAATTGTGTACTGAAGGATAAAAGCAGGGAGAGCTAGGGCTCTCTGTGTGAAATGCTAGTACCTTTCTCTCTGCTTTAATATACTTTTCCTTCCACTGATTCAAATACACTCAACAACTCACCATCCACTTAAGCCCTGTCTTTTCCTGAAGTTTTTTGGTGTGAATTATTAAGTGTGCTAGGAGAGGGTCTCCAGAAGATCTCTAATGCAGCTATGATTAATATTAGGAATGCTTTATACCATAGAGACTCCTGGACAATTTTCCTCCCTCATTGTAGTTGCTGATTTGTTCATCAGTCCAAATGTCTGTAACCTTAGTGAACAAAGAATGTGTAGGATGTTTTTTCCTCTGGTTTATTCATAGCATCCAGGACATTGCTTGACTCAGAGTAGCATTTAATGTTTTTTTGCTGGAAGAATAATACCAGTGAAAGGCTAGCAGAAGGTTTATATGTCAATAAGGAAAGAATATCCAGTGATACAGAATGAGCTCATGATTGAAACTGAAGATTTTTATTTTTCTCCAATCACTGACAGATTTTCCTTCTTCTGCTCTAGATGACATTCTCAATGAGTCATCAGCTTTCCATATATTTTAAGGTATTAAAATAAGGTATGCTTTGGTAATTGTGACTAATTTTTAGTATAATAATATACCCAGCCCTTCCAAAGCCAAATTTCAATCTGTCATCCCTCTTCTCCCCAGATTAGTTTTGCCCTGTGAAAAGGAGACCTGAGGTAGGGCCAAAGTGGAGTTTTTTTCCTGTCATCCTTTCTCCTGATGAATCTTTCAGATGCTGTTGGAAAGATCAAGGCCAAAAATGTTAGTTGACTGGCACTGTTGTGATACTGTCACCAAGGCTATCTGCATGTCAGATGACAAAATGCTGATTCTCTAGTGGCTTACATATGATGGTTCTTTAAAGATTTCTTATAACCCATCATGCTGCCCAGTTCCTGGATATGACAATCTACCCTCTGACTGATGTCCTGTGTTGATGCCTCCCTCCCAGTTCTAGCCTCTAGGAGGCTACCTCTTTTTTCTTTTTCTTAGTTCATCTCCTATCACATGGCATTGACTAGAATCCATTGAGATGGGTCAAACCCAGCCAACTCATCAGGATCAACTTCTGTCCCCCAGGAAGTTCACGAACTTTTGCCCTTCCAAATGCTAGTAGTTAGTGCATCCTCTGTGACCTTTGCATCTCATTCAGCCTTCAAGGGTAACTCTTACCAGCTTCATGACTTTAAGCAACAGGAGTTAGTTTCTATACTCTGACTACCATATCACACACCTTCAAAGTCTAGGGAAAGCACCTCAGGCTTTCCGAAGATTTTTCTATCATGTTCGGCTCCATCCCTCTCTTTGTAAGGGACATCTGAATTTCTGTAGCTTAGCAAGTATTTAGTGGTGGAGTGAGAGACAGGTCTCTTCTATTGCAGACACTCCCATTGCTACAAAGTGTTCCCCTGGAGCCTTCTCTCTTGGCTTGAGGAAAATATCTTCTTTCTTTCCCCTTAGTGATGGGAAGAGAAAACACTCCACTTCTGTCAGCTTTATATAGTCTGATGATTTTTTAACTTCTTTTAACTTTCCTTAAATTTCTTATTGTCTGATTGTTTAGGCAGAACTGTATTTGGCATCTTCTAGTAAATAACACACCCATGTGTCTAGCAATATTTCTTTCAAATATTGGGACACAATGTCTATTCTCACCTTTGAGGCTGTAGTAAAAATTCTGAGATGATTGGAAAACAATATTAGAATATAGAAGGAGATTTAAAATAATATAGCCTAAGACGCTGTGTCACAAAGAAAGAAATGAGGAAATTCACAATTTGTGGCAAAGTTTAAATTAGCACACGGCCCTCCTTATTCTAGTCTATTTCTTGCCGAATGCGTTATTTTGCATTCTGGAGGGAATCATTCTGAAAACTTATAGGACACTTTATTTAAAACAAGGTTCTGACCAAACAGAATAGCTTCATAGAATGGAATCATTTGAGTTCATGAAAAGACCATTTTTATAATCAGACCTATTTTATTGCTCTAAAAAAATAAATCTCCTGGAATGGAATCCGAAACAGATTAGGTTCTTGCCAATTTATGCTACATAATGAGATTCTAGTGCATTATTTTTCCCCAATTCATTGCATTTATTTGACAATAACAACTGTTTGTTTCTTAAGTTCAATATTATATCATAGTTTGCTATCTTTAATTTCAAACTAATCTCTTTTTTGGTCTTTATTTCTATTGTTGGCTCCACTCTTCTCCCACATGCTGGCTCAAAATAGCAGACTGGAGGATCTTTTATTTTCTCCTCTTTTATCCCTTATGTCCGGTAAGTGTCAACTCCACTGGATGTATCCATATATTGTTTCTAAACTCCAACCTATTCTTTCCATTCCCAGTTCTTCTACCTATAACTATTCACCATTCTCTCATTTGGTATTCCTCTATTATTAAACATCCTCTGTTATTAAAAACATGATAAAATAAAATTAAAAACTTGTAACTATTCCTTAAAGTCCAACTTTCAGAATCATAGATTTAAGGATTAGAGGAAAAATTAATATCATCTGATCGAGCAAGCCCTTTGATGCTAAAATTATCTTTATATAATAATCATTCAGCTCATGCCTGAGAACTGACAGACTCTCTTGAGATACAGTTGATTCTACCACAGGCAGACACTGGTTGCTTAGAGTGATCTTCTTTTAAGACAAATTAATTGTACCTCTCATTTTACTGTACTTTGACTGGTTTGTCCCTTTGGATTTCTTTAGAATATGTGTAAGCTGCTTATATATAACAAATTTTTAGCTACTTAAAGATAACAGTTGTTAGTTAGACCTTTAAAAAATCTGTCTTTTGAGCTGAGATTCTGGCTTATTTGCCATGTGACAATTCTTTCTTGCTACGGGAAATAATAAGCTGATGCATCTCACCAAGGTATCGGGATACTGAAAATGATATTTATATATGATAAATTAAGGGGAAAAAAGGTTATTTTTTTCAGCCTTTGCAGCTTGTTTTGCCCTGAACAATTATACTTGTTTACTAGACAATACACAAAGGCCAACTCTCAACAACCCAAATAGAGAAGATAATTTGCAATTGAAAGTCATTACTGTTAATCTTGATATAATACAGGCAGGTCAAATCATTCTGTAAATCATGACCAGATTCTGTAAATTTCCTAAGACATTTGTATATTGGAGTTCTGAATATTTTACTCATTAGCTTAAAAAAGTATCCATTAATTAATTCAGGGAAGACCTTGCAAAAAGAAGGAAGTTTCCCCTGAATCTGGTCAAAAATTACCTTAAACATTAGCTGAATCTTTAATTTAGTTCTCATTCCTTTAATTTCTTTTATCTTTTCTATTATAATATGGTTTCAAATTTTTCCTCATCACTTGTTTTCCCTCCACTGAACACATTCTTATTTTTCCATGTTTCCATAATATGATCTAGCCTAGAACTGAACATAATACTACAGTCATTGTTAGCAAACAGATGCAAAGTAGATCTAACCTCTCCCTTATTCTAGACATTGTTAATACAGCTGAAGATCACGCTAACTCCTTTTTGGTAAGCACATACCACTGCTGACTTCTAATGAAATCAATAAATATCCATTGAATACTTGCAATTCTAAATCCTCATTACTGTCTTCTTTCTTCCAGACTTTTGCAGTAGTAACTTACCTATTCTCCCTGCCTACATTCTTTCCCAAGCTCTAAAATCTATTTTTTGTAAAGAACCTAGCACAATTTTTTAACATGTTATCAAGTGACATCTCTCCTCTGCTTAAAATATGATCTGGTCATTGTCTCTCTATTTTCCCTTATCACTTTTCTTGTCATATACTCTCTTTATCGATATTGGTTTCCTCTCTTCTTCTGTATTGGTTCTTTTTCAAACACAGTAAGTCTGTTTCCTCTTTTTTTTTTTTTTGTGGTACACGGGCCTCTCACTGTTGTGGCCTCTCCCATTGCGGAGCACAGTCTCCGGATGCGCAGGCCCAGTGACCATGGCTCATGAGCCTAGCCGTTCCATGGCATGTGGAATCCTCCCAGACCAGGGCACGAACCTGTGTCCCCTGCATCAGCAGGCGGACTCTCAACCACTGCACCACCAGGGAAGCCCCTGTTTCCCCTTGATGACTTGACACTGTGGCTGAAACACTTTCTCCCAGATATTCACCTGGTTTCCTTTTCCACTTTTATTAGGTCTTTCCTTGGAGACCTACTCAGAGCGACCTTTCTTGATCACCCTGCATAAAGTAACATCTTGCTACCCCATCTCCATACACATCACTTACTATCCCTTTATTCCACTTAATTTCTTTATAAAAATTATCCTTTTTAGGTCTTGTGTTATTTCATTTCTTGCTAAGTTGTCTCTCTTTTCTCCTAGAAAGTGAGTTCCTTAAGGACACAAATTTTGTCTGTCTTGTTCACTGCTATATCCTTGATGAACAGAGCAATATATAGTAGACACTGAATTAGTATTTGTTAAATTAACAAACAAATAAATTGGACTGAAAGATATTTGGAATTTATTAGGCCACTGGAACTGAGAATGAGATTATTTTTTAAAAAATTCCTTTTATCTCTGTAATCTCTACCCCCAATAAACAACATCTTTGACACATTATATATGCCATGCCCACTTGGGACTGTTTATCCACAGCTATGATATTTTTTATAAGACAGACTAAACCATAAATAAAACAATGCTGCACCAAAAGTTCTACTGAATCCTATTAAAAAAAGACAGTTACTATCTTCAGAGTTATACTGAAACAAATATGGATCCAGGGCCTAATTTGAATAGCTCTTCCCAATTTAGGCATTAAACAAAGACAGCTCTATGTCAGCAAATGTATTATCAGCTAGTACCTCTCTCTGAATCACTATAAAATAGCAAGTAAAAAGTATATAAGCCAAGTGTCCTCTTGGGGAACTTTAGAATCTCTTGAAACAAAATCTGCCAGAATACATGCTGAGCAGAAATGGGTGACATGAGACCAGAGAAGCCTGATCAAATGCACTAATAATTGAAAATTTTTACCTAATTTATTTTTCTTTGCTTCATTTTTTCATTTCTTTTTTTTTCCTCTTTATTTCTTTCAAATTTTTACTGGCTATTTTCACAGTCCCCTAATCTAACCTAAGATAATTGCTACTTCTTTAACTCAAGATTTCAGAATGTCCAAACGAGGCTCAGCATAGTTCTTGGTATTGAAAACATATCAGAACTTTTGTTTGCAGGCAGGTTTTTTGTTTTGTTTTGTTTTGTTTTAATTACAAATTCAATTTCATTACTAATGATTCTGTTAAGAATGTCTATTTCTTCCTGATTCAGTCTTAGCAGGTTGCATGTTTCTAGAACTTTGTCCATTTTTTCTAGGTTTTCCTATTTGTTGGTGTATAACTGTTCATAGTGTTCTCTTCTGATTTTTTTATATCTCTGTGGTATCAGTTGTTATTTCTCCTCTTTCATTTATTATTTTGTTTACTTGGGTCCTTTGTCTTTTATTCTTGACAAACCTGACTAAACATTTATCAATTATGTTTATCATTTCAAAAAACCAGTACTTGGTTTCATTAATCTTTTCTGTTGTTTTTCGGTCTCTATTTATTTCCTTTCTTATCTTTATTATTTCCTTCCTTCTGCTGACTTCGGACTTTGAGCTTCTTTTCCTAATTCCTTTAGATGATGTGTTAGGTTGTTTATTTGAGATATTTCCTGTTTCTTGATGTAGGTCTATACTGCTATAAGCTTCCTTATTAGGAGTTCCCATATGTTTTTGTTGCATCCCAAAGACTTTGGAAAGCTGTGTTTCTGTTTTCATTGTCTCCAGGTATTTTCTGATTTCTTAATTGACCCATTGATTTTTTAATAACATGTTGCTTAGTCCCCACATGTACTACAAAGCTACAATAATCAAAACAGCATGGTACTGTATCAAATATAAACACATAGATCAATAGAATAGTATAGAGAGCCCTGAAATAAACCCACACACTTATGGTCAAATAATCGATGACAAAGGAAGCAAGAATATGCAATGGAGAAAAGATAGACTCTTAAATAACTGATGCTGGGAAAACTGCACAGCTTCATGTTAAATATTGAGATTAAAACATTTCCTCACATCATATACAAAAATAAATTCAAAATGGGTTAAAGACCTAACTGTAAGATCTGAAACCATAGAACTCTTAGAAGAGAAAATAGGCAGAACATCCTTTGACATAAATCATAGTGATATTCTTTTGGATATGTCTCCTAAGGCAAAAGAAATAAAAGCAAAATAAACAAGTGGGACCTAATTAAGCTTAAAAGATTTTGCACAGCAAAGGAAACCATCAAAAAAAAAAAAAAAAAAAAAAAA
>NW_020174793.1:2927099-2937761 GCF_003031525.2 Neophocaena asiaeorientalis asiaeorientalis
CAAAAAAAAAAAAACAAAAAAAAAAAAAAAAAAAAAAAAAAAAGACAACCTATTGAATGATAGAAAATATTTGCAAATGATAAGACAAATAAGGAGTTAATATTCAAAATATATAAGCAGCTTATACAACTCAATATTGAAAAAATAAACAACCTGATTAAAAATGGGCAGAAAATTTGAATAGATATTTTTCCAATGAAGACATACAAATGGCTAACAGGCATATGAAAAGATGCACAACCGTGCTAATCATCAGAGAAATACAAATCAAAACTACAATGAGACATCACCTTACACTTACCAGAATGGCAAACATCAATAGCAAATGTTGGTGAGGATGTGGAAAAAACGAACACTGCTGGTTGGAATGTAAATTGCTGCAGCCACTGTGGAAAACACTATGGGAAGTTCCTCAAAATACTAAAACTACCATATGATCCAGAAGTTCCACTCCTGGGTATATATCTGAAGAAAACAAAAACACTAATTCAAAAAGATATATGCAAAAAATAAAAAAAAATATATGTACCTCAATGTTCATAGAAACATTATTTATAGTAACCAAGACATTGAAACAACCTAAGTGCCCATCAATAAATGAACAGATAAAGAAGATGTGGTATATACATAAAATGGAAAGTTACTCAGACATAAAAACTGAATGGCATTCTGCCATTTGCAGTAACATGGATAGACCTAGAGAGTATTATGCTTAGTGAAATAAGTCAGACAGAGAAGAACCTAGAGAGTACTATGCTTAGTGAAATAGGTCAGACAGAGAAAGACAAATACTGTATGTTATCACTTATATGTGAAATCTAAAAAATGAAACAAATGAGTATATATAGAAAAACAGAAACAGATGCACAGATATAGAGAATGAACTAATAGTTACCAGTAGGGAGAGGGAAAGGAGGATGGGCGAGATAGGGGTATGAGATTAAGAGACACAAACTGCTAGTATAAAATTGATAAGCAACAAGGATATATTGTACAGCAGAGTAGAATATAGCAATTATTTGGTAATAACTATAAATGGAATATAATCTATAAAAATATGGATTCACTGTATTGTACAATTGAAACTAATATAATGTTTTAAATCAACTATACTTCAATTAAAAAACACACACATCAGAACAATCAGGTTAGAGAATACAAAATCATTCATCCCTTTTGGATGTTTTCTAACCAGAAAGTGCTATAACCAGAAGCATAGCTTATGCCCCTCTTAACAGAAGAAACAAATCAAACAATTAATTCTTTCCTTTAATTCACTTAAAAATAGGTACCTGTACTTACAGAAAATATTATGCTAGAACTTGTGTATGAAACATCAAATAAAATAGGTATCACTTCTGTTTTTATAGAGCAGATGGCCTTATAATTTTTTATTTAAACATGTAAAAATAATAATTGCAAAATATGCAAGTACTAAAAAGGAAAAATTATCACTTAAAACCAAATTTATCCCTGATTGTCACCATTTGGATGGTTCCACCATACTCTAAATCCACAGTAGTTAAGGTCATGCTGCAATCATAGCCAGCATCATAAACAGATCATTAGGAATGATTAAGTTATCTGACAAATTTCAGTGTTAAAGCAACACTGAGAATTAGAATGGAAAGCATTTTTTTTCAAATGCTAGAAAGAAAAACTTATTGTGTTGACATCTATATTGAATAAATATTACCAAATATAGAAGTTGATGACTAAATTTCAAGAAATCTGTAGTTAACTTGATTAGTGGTTAGAAAAATAAGATGTTCCCAAAGAGCTAAAATAAACATAAAATTATACAGCACTTAACCCTTTTCCATTCTCACAACTAATTATATAGGGTTTATTTTACAGATGGTATATTTACAGAATTTGTGTCCTGATAAGCCTATACAATTTATTTAAAATCAAGGAGAGGAGAAATTTTTCCTTGCATATTTTCTGCATCTCAACTGTGTTCAGCTTTCCTTGGGGCTCAGTGTATGTCTCTCCATTTTACAGACAGAATTGACTTCTATTTGAACCAATGAGTTACAAAAAAGTAACTGTTTTCTTGCTGACAGTGGCTCAAGCTAATGCATGGGGGCAGCTCCCCAGAAGCTCATACTAAGCAGTAAGTAATCTCTGCCATAAATAAACATATTTCACAGTAGTATTACTGTGGTAGAAATTTATCTCTGTTTAAAGAATGATACTGTGAATATTCATTTACATTTTCTTGTGGGCACTTGATACAATACAAATTCTTTGAGCATTATTTTAAAATAACAAAGAGAATCAATGTAGTACATGATTAATTTTTTATCAACAAATATTTGTCATCATTAAAAATAATAATGTCAGTCCAGTGTAAAAAGCATAGGATAACTTTCATGGCACTTTCTGGATTACAACATACTTTGATGTATAGTGCTTACTCCTTAACCAAACTCAAGGGGAAATATATATTTTTAATAATTTTTTTATGTAAGATAAATAACATTTAGATGACTTAATAAATTAGTTAATTCTCTCTTTAATCTTCAAAACACTGAGAACACATATTTATCCTCAATTCTCTAGGATGCTTTCTTTAGTTGATGGTTTCATTTTATATCACTCCAGGAAGTGCTGACAATTTCAGATACTTTTTAACATTTCCTTTGCCTTTAAGATAAAAATAACAAATAAAACTCTCTAAATTCAGATGACTGCACTCCCCTCCCCCTGCTGCCCTCCACCTTGCTCACAAGGAGAAATTAAATTGTATTCTGATTAATTACATGTCTAATACCACCAGTGCACAGCTGATAAGAGTCAACTTGGTTTCCTGCACTGAGGTAGGCTCCATTATCATCATGACTTCCTGGGGGACCAATACAGTGTGCACATACATAATTTCAAAATGATCACAGAGGAGCCATAATCCATTTCTCTTTCTCATCTGCAGTAGCCCAGTCAGACTTAATATTATCAGGCACCTGTTTTCAGTAACACTTTTGTTTTCATTTCCTTTTAAAGTTATTAGGCAGCACTAGCTGACAGTGACAAAGTTCTGTGCTATTTACCACACTGCCAGTAAGAAGAAGGATAGTATTTGTATAAGCTTATCAATGACAGACATTCTCTGTTTAATAGTATATCATCCTCTTGGCAGAAGGAACAGGCTGTCACCTTTCCAATAAAATGGATTTAACCTAGTGGAGGAGAATGGGGTCAAAGTAGAGAAAAAATGTCTTATTTGCAGGCTTGTTTTTGAAGCAATACAGCTTATATTGAAAGCATCTGAAAGTAAGCCAAGGAAGGTAACTAGATGTACTTATGTAGGAAGGAGGTCAGTGTAGCTCTGAGCAACTGGATTTCCTCTTTTGCCTCCCCTTCATGTCACCTGCTATGTTGAAAGAATTGTTGTAGGAGGCAGCTTTCTCATTATTCTTCCACTAGTTACGATCTATATGATGTTGGGCATATGACAGAATCTTCCTGAGCCTCTCATCCCTATTGAGAACAAACAGTATTTTACTTGCCCAAGTACAAGGAACTGGACTTCACAATCTCCAAATTATTTTTAATTCTAAGATTTATAAATGCAGTTAGAGAAATATATTTTTTCATTTTAGAAGAGATATAAATACATCTAACTTTAATAAATCTAATTAAATATTATTTTAAGTTATAACTTTGATAGAAATATATAAATAGAATTGTGATGTTGACAAATATAGGCTGGTACTGGGGAGTGCAAAAAGAACACTTTCAAAAATCGTCAAACAAAATGGTGTGTGTTAATGAGTCTAATAATAGCTGCTTTCTAGATATTCTAATAATACATATTAAAATTAATATTTGTATATGACAGTGTCTTATAAGGCTATTCTATTATATTTCACAGAAAGAAATCTATTTGTAATAAATATCATTGTAATAGATTTCACCCTTTGTTAAACATTTCAAAAGAAACTAGCCATATTTCAAAAGGAATATAATAAGAAATCCATTGAATAAGGTAGTCTGTATAACAGAGCAGAAAAATTTAAACCCTTTAGCTTTTGTTGTTGTTATTATTTATTTACTTCAACATGGAGATTGAATGAAAAGCAATTCACAAAGAACCTTGAAATGCCAGTCAAGTTGCTTATAAATCCTGAACTTTATTGTCTCTTCCCAAACATTATCTCTTCACATATTTGGAGGATAATATATCCTTGAAGAATCACTTTTAAAGAATATAATAACATGGATTTTGGCACAGTAGAGGTTGAAATGTTGATGCTTCTTGTCACATATATGTTTATAACTGGGCTTTAGTAATTATGATTCCTTCCCCAAATGATTTCACACATTCTATCATGAAAAGCTTAAATTTTATTGAACTTAATTAATTTCATATGGATAAAAATAGTTTGGTTTTTAAAGCTTTTTAAGCTCAGCTAATGAGGTTATTAGATCACAGTGCTGTCTCTGTTTCTGAAATAAAGATACAAAGAAATTCCATTTTCTTTATTGTTAACTAAAACAGGATTGCTATTACTTGCATGTTAAACATTTATAGATATTAATAAACATGTGGTAGAACTCAAAACTGAGCATGGCTATTTTTATGGCTTTATGCACACCTTTAAACCACTTTACTGATGTATGATTATAATAAGCTGTACATATTTAGTATATACAACTTGATGAGTTTGCAATAAGTATATATCCATGAAACCATCACCACAATCTATGCCATAAACATACCCAACAACTCCAAAAGTTATCGTCTGCCTTCTTGACATTATATTATTATTATTGTTATTAGTACTATTATTATTTAGTGGTAAGAGTATTTAAAATAAATAAGATTTACCCTCTTAGCAAATGTCTAAGGGGTACCACTTGTATGAGGAAGCAAAAATAATCAAACTCATAGAAACAGAGTAGAATGGTGGTTGCCAGGGGCTGTAGAGAGGGGGGAAGGAAGGAGTATTAGTCAAAGGTACACAGTTTCAATTATGCAAGATGCATACTTCCTACAGATCTACTATAGAGCATAGTGCCTATAGTTTGTAATACTGTACTGCATATTCTTTACAATATGCTTCTCCAGCTACTCTCTTTATGAGGTCAAATATAGTTTTCCAATCCTTGAATCAGTCTTGGCCTATGTGATTTGCTTTTGTCAATGAGACATTAGTAAACATGACAGACAGGCTTGAACCATGCTTGCAAATTGACACTTACCCTTTCCATTTCTGTACCTAGGAACCCGCAACCACAGCCAAGAGCCTGGGCTAGACTACTGGATGATCAGAGACATGACAAGGTCATTCCCACTGCCTTTACTAGTAGGAGATAGTAACCAGCAGCATGGGTGAGACCGCATGACACCATCCAGTCCTATTCTTTCAGCCCTCATGGGAAGTTTTAGAGATCAGCTGAACCTGCCCAAATCAGAAGAACCACCAAACTGACTTTCAGAATTGTGAGAAATAATATTTTTGAAGTTTTTGTTTAAGGTAAAAAACTTGAGGATGATTTGTTATGGAGTTAAAGCTAATTAGCACAATATACAATTGACATCTATTTAATCTATTATGTGGATTATATTTCTATAAACTAGTTTCTCTAACCTTAAAACACACACCCAGAAATGTACAGATGAAATTCATTCCTTCCTGAATTTCTCTTTTCCAAGTGATTCGTCATTTTTTTCTTTCTCTTCCTCAGCTCAACTTCTCAGAAAACAAAATTTATAGTAATTGTATTATTTTCCTCCTCTGCTAATCATTTCACAGCTCATTACCATAATACAGATGTTCCCACTAGTTCGTTAAAGGCAATTATCAGTAGCATTAAGAGGAAATGTTTTTAGTACTAATCTCACGTAACCTTCCTACAGCATTGCCACTGCTGACCACTCCTTCTCAGAACTGTTTGGTTATCACTCTTTCCTAGAATTTCTCCCAACTCACCATCCCTGCTTTTCAACCTATACTTTCTCTTGCCCCTTATTCATGCTTCTCAGAATTTCTTCCTTGCCTTATGACTCATCATTACCTACATAATCCTTGGGTGATTATTTTCCTCCCCAGAGCTTCAAATTAATCTATACAATAATGAACCCCATAATGAACCCCAAATTTACTTTTAACTCAGTCATCTTTCTTACACTTTAAACATCTCCATCTGAGTGTGTCACAGATATCTGAAGCTCAACATGTGCATTATTGAGTTCAGTATTTCCCCACTCTGAATTGCACCCCCTACTTTATTCAGTATCCAAGCAAATGGCAATATCATCTACTCCATAAGCAAACTGAGACCTTGCTATTTCCTCTAAAACAAAATATTTAATCATTTACCAACTTCTATATATTTTATTGCCAAAAAACGTTTGAATCTGTCAGCTCCTGATGCCCTTCACTACTGTTATGCTTAATCCATTTTGTTTCCGTAAACCCAAACCAGTTTCCACTTTTATTAATATCTTATATTAATATGGAACATTTGTCACAAATAATGAACAAATATTGACATTTTATTTTTAACTGAAGTACATACTTTATTCAGATTTCCTTAATTTTTAAATATTTTTTTTCTGTTGCAAGATCCTATCCAGGGTAATGCATTACATTTATTTATTATGTTTCCTTAGTCTCCTCTTTCCGTGACGGTTTCTCCAATATTCTTGGTTTTTGATGACCTTGAAAATGTTGAGGATTACTGGCCAGGTGTTTCATAGAATGCTCCTCAGTTGGGATTTTTCTGATATAGAGACACAGGCTTTAGGAAGGAAAATTACAGAGGTGAGGTGCCATTCTTGTCACATTATATCTTGGGTAAATGCTATTACCGTTGGTGTTGACCTTGTTCATCACTAGGTTGATGTAGTCCTTATCACTTTCCTCTGCTGTAAAGCTACTTTCTTTATTCCGCTTTTCTATTCTGTACTTTTTGGAGACACGTCACTATGTGCAGTCCACACTTAAGGAAGGGGGAGCTACATTCCACCTCCTTGAAAACAAATCATCTAAATAAATTATTTGAAATTCATCTACATGGGAAGTTTGTCTATTCTTTTCATTATTCAATCACTTATTTATATCAATATGGACTTTTAAATTTTATTCTTTGGGTTGTAACTCAATACTTCTTTATTTTCTTACTCAAATTTTTCCAGTTTGGGCCATTGGGAACTCTTTTTTTTTTTTTTTTTTTAACATCTTTATTGGCGTATAATTGCTTTACAATGGTGTGTTAGTTTCTGCTTTATAACAAAGTGAATCAGATATACATATACATATATCCCCATATCTCTTCCCTCTTGAATCTCCCTCCCTTCCACCCTATCCCACCCCTCTAGGTGGTCACAAAGCACCGAGTTGATCTCCCTGTGCTCTGCAGCTGCTTCCCACTAGCTATCTATTTTACATTTGGTAGTATATATATGTCCACGCCACTCTCACTTTGTCACAGCTTACCCTCCCCCTCCCCATATCGTCAAGTCCATTCTCTAGTAGGTCTGTATCTTTATTCCCATCTTGCCCCTAGGTTCTTCATGACTTTTTTTTTTTTCTTAGATTCCATATATACTTGTTAGCATACGGTATTTATTTTTCTCTTTCAGTTGGTTCCTGTGTCCCTTTGACATTGGTTCCTCATATGTTTGCTTTTTGTTTACTGGTTTGTTTGCTTTAGCACCTCCTCACTTTCTGGCACAAGATATTCTAGGCTGATCAAGTATATTTCCTGCCCCAGTCCTAGAATCAGCCATATCTCCAAATAGCCCTGATTCTTTTAATTGGAGAATGGTATTAGAAGCCAAGATCATGGCACTTTGTGTGCTGGTTTCTACTGCAGTACATTGCTTCTAGGCCTTCTCAGATGACAGAGAAAAATAAATATATGTGTGTACACCTAGCCATGTATATATACATATCTATGAATACTTTTCATATGTAACTATATGTATCTACATTAAGCTAAACATGACTTCATATTGAAGTCTCCAACTCTAATCCATACCACATGGATCATTCTAGCCTTCTTCTCTTGCTTATCTGTAACCTCCCACTCCATCAGTGAGACAGCTGGCTCCCACCATCCACCATGCATTGACTTAATTGTTCAATCCCATGCATAGGGGTTTTAGAGTTGCTAACACAGAGAAATAAAGTTCTTAACTAGAGTACAGTGTCAAAGTACAGTTTTTTGTTTGTTCGTTTGTTTTTGCCTTTAGTTTTACAGATTCATTTCCAAAGTTACTTAAGTCAGTACCATTTTTCCCACACTCCCCTAAAGTGGAGGTTGTTTCATACATTTGTAATACTCTTAGATTCTTTGTCACATTCTGCGTTTCATCCAGGGAGCCTCTAACCTCCTAGATTACTATTATTTTAATTTATGTACATTAAGGTTTACTCTGTGCTGTAAAGTTCTATTGGTTTTGATAAATGCATAATGTTATTCTTCCACCACTACAGTATCATACAGAATAGTTTCACCAAGCTGAAAAATGCCTATGCTTCCTTCACTCATTTAGTCATCCCCTGACTCCAACCCCTGGCAATCACTGATCTGTGCACTTTCTATAGTTTTTTCCTTTCCAAAAGGTCATATATATAAAATCATACAGTATGTAACCTATTCAGACTGGATTATTTCACTTAGCAATATGCATATAGTATTCATCCTGTGTTTGAATAACTTGATAGTTCATTTATTTTTATCACTGAGTAGTATTGCATTATATGGAATTTCTATGGTTTATTAACTTATTGAAGGCTATCTTTGTTATTTCTAGTTTTTGGTGATTATTATTAAAGCTCGTATAAACTTTTTTGTGTAGGTATTTTGTGTGCCATAAATTTTAAAATCAGTTAGGTAAATACCTAGGAGCCAAATGCTTGATTAGATGGTAAAACCAGTTAGCTTTGTAAACACTGCCAAACTATCTTCCAAGGTGGCTGTACCATTTTGCCTCCTTACCAGCAATTAATGAACTTCCTTGTTTTCTGCATCCTCAAGAGTAACTAGTATTGCTTTTACTTCCTCTTTTTTTTCTGGATCTTAGCCCTTCTGATATGTATAATGGTATCTCATTATTGTTTTAATTTTGAGTGCATTTTTAATATAAGGCTGTATATTCCTGTGAATGGTGTCAAAGTTTCATTGCTCTGAATAGCTAGTTTTTAAACTTAAGGTTGTGTAAGAGTTCTATATTTTCTAGTTAAACACACCCAAGATAATCTACCCATTAAAAAATGAATAAATAAAACAGAGAAGAAATACAGTCTGGGTCTTCTCTTATTTCTTCAATCGGTGTTGGTTCAAATAGCATCAACAATATAAAATGTGCTTATGACCTATGGTTTAATTACCCACATTTTCTGTAATAGTAATCAAGTTAGTGTACAAAATAGGTCCTGTTATGTAATACTCATAGAGAAATAACCAGGGAAAACATTAATAATAAAATAAAATGTAAATATTGAATGTAAGTATCACCAAGTAACAAGAGCATAATAAAAGCTGTACTTCTAGAATAATTCGTTAAGTAAGGAGGTGGAGAAAGGGTTTCTTTTGTTTGTTTTTTTTGCGATACGCAGACCTCTCACTGTTGTGGCCTCTCCTGTTGCGGAGCACAGGCTCCGGACTCGCAGGCTCAGTGGCCATGGCTCACGGGCCTAGCCGCTCCGCGGCATGTGGGATCTTCCCGAACCAGGACACGAACCCGTGTCCCCTGCATCGGCAGGCGGACTCTCAACCATTGCACCACCAGGGAAGCCCCTGGAGAAAGGTTTTGAAAATAATTATCCTTGATAAGTGGTCCTTTCAGTATCTAATCAATTTTATTTAAACAGCTATCTACAGCAAATAAATTCATGTTTTAAATATCACTAATATGTATATATATGCTTCATATTAAATGCAGATGATTAAAAATCAGATCCCATGTAAAAATTAGAAACGTCCTTTGCTTTTGACTTTTTTTGTCTTTGTCTATAGTATTTGAAAAACAACTTACCTCCAGACTCAGCATCTTGTTTCATCAGAAAGACCAGCACCTAGATTCCCTTATGAGCTACAAATCTAGGCATCACAGATACCAACTCAAGCTGAGTATTTTTGTCTTTCAACACCATTATATAATACCTCCTTTGAAGTGACTTTATTTCGGAGAGATAAGTTGGGCCAGCACATGAAAATAAAACTTTGGAGCGATATTACAATCTATCACTTCCTCCACCTAGCATTGTCAGATTAATATATAAAAACACTGGACACCAGTTAAATTTAAATTTTAGATAAAATAGAATAACATATTGCATGGAACATACTATAAATAAAGTAATTATATGTTGTTTATTTGAAATTCAATCTTAACTGAGCATCATTCATTTCATCTTGCAAACCTACCTCCATTCCCCTCAGTTAGTTTATGAGTTCAAGAGGAGAATGACACTGAGAAGATAAAAGAGAGACCAGATCATCATGGAAGATGGTAATACTGGACAGAAAGAACGTAAGATAGGATAAAATATTTAAAGACTCTTTATTTCTTTTATAAGTGACCATAATCATGATAAACCAGGATGTTCATTTAACTTTCACTGTCTCTGAAACTATTCACTTATTTTTCATGTTTTCACAAATGTCTCTACCCATATTTTATAGAGGTGTATATATATATATATA
>NW_020174793.1:2937967-3052855 GCF_003031525.2 Neophocaena asiaeorientalis asiaeorientalis
TGATTTAGATTGTAAATGAAAGTCAATGAGATGGGATGGACACTTATTTTGTTAACATTTATATGGTATTTTTATAAGCACCTTATTATATGTGACTTTTTGTGGTACTAACAGAGGTTTAAGGGTTGTTGTCTCTTTCTTGTTGTTGAAAAGATGAAT
Source organism: Neophocaena asiaeorientalis asiaeorientalis (assembly GCF_003031525.2). Lineage (NCBI taxonomy): Eukaryota > Metazoa > Chordata > Mammalia > Artiodactyla > Phocoenidae > Neophocaena > Neophocaena asiaeorientalis. Next base: position 2,938,127 of record NW_020174793.1, read on the forward strand.
CTTGATATAAATTTAAATGAACACATGAGGATACAGTTAATGAAGACCTTTATATATTTTTGTTATTTGATACGTAAGGCGGGTTTTTTACCTGAAAGACACCCAGTGACTGACAGAAACAGAATAAATTTCCAAGAGGAGGCCATCCTTGGTGACTAGGATCACCTGAGTCCCAGTGTATTTAGCAGCTCTGACGTTTCTTCATTAAAGAATGCCCTGTTGAGACAGATAACAATTTTCAAAAACAGAGAAAAGAAAATAAACAAACAAAAAGGTAAAAAAACAAAAACAAAATCAAAACTCTCATAATAAAATGATACATAACTTTCATTGCAAACGTCAGATTAATATATACTTGGACATTGACAACCATAATAAAGTTTCCATTAGAATTAATTTAATGCACAACACAAAAACTTCGGAAAAGTGATAAACTTTCTCTGTCACATTTACTTATACTAAATACTCCCTTACAGATAATAAAAGCATCAGGTTCTAATGGGGATAATTTTTCCTCACAGGGAATGTATAATAATTATATTTATTACGTTAGACAAATTATTGGACTAGAAAAATAGGGTAGAAGAACCAGTTACATCAATATATACTCCTCTGGTCTAGAACATAACTAATTATCAGTTAAGCAAGTGATTTTACACATTGTGTCTGTAGCTCATCTAAACCTCTACAGGGAATTTTTCTCATTTAATTATTAATGTCAACTGCCTTTGTTTATAACTCCTGTGATTATCTGTACTGTGTTATAGTTCCCTCCTTCTGTGAGTTGTTTTCTCAGCATCCTTTGCTAGCCAGAACCTAAGGGAAATAAGGATTTTCATGAATATTTAACATTTTTTGTCTAATGCCATTTTTATAACAATAACCACTATAGCACATTAATGTCCTTTGATTCCTTTATCTGTCCTGAAAGATACAATAAGCATAAAAATACAAAATTCTCGCCTGAAAATTAATATGGAAAAACTTGACAAATGTGTACTAGAAATTTCTATAATAGACAAGTAACTTCTGAGTTTTCAGGTGTCAGTTACTGGTGTCCTTCTTGGCCAAAAGCAACTAAATTGAGAAATAATTGTACAGTGTGTTGATGATTTAAAATAACAATTGCTTCTTTGCAACTTGTTCCTCCAATAGACTTAGAGGTCCAGGCTATTTCTATCTTTTAGGAAATATCTTAAAAATATAGACAAGCATTTCTCCCTTAGTTAGGTCATAATTCAATACAGATGTACCCAAAGAGGGAAAGCTTTTCTTAGTGAATCTTCCACCTGAATGTTAGTTCCATTTTATTTATATTTTAAAATCTAAGCCTTGAAAACCTACTTTAATTACAAGGTTATGGATTACTAATGGAAAAGAAAGTTAATGACTTAATAATGGTTGATTCACAGACACCCCCTTCAAAAAAGATATTTTTCATCATCGTTTTTCTTCCAAGTAAATATCAGAAATAAATACAATTTAAAGCACAAAAAAGACCTTATCACTACTTTTTACAGTTTAAAACATTATTATTTATATACTGCCTTTTACCAGAAAGGAAAAGAAGAAAATCAGCACTTCACACATAACAATTAGAGACTTAAAGTTGCTAGAAAAACAATTATGATTCATGAAAACTGCATATTTAAATTAGTGAATTCTCAATCCATTGATGAAATTGGCCTTTCACAGACTGTGAGTTCTAAGACATTAGTGCAGTTTTGCTTAACTTTTTTTGATGAGCTTCTGCTCAGTCCACGTCCTGAAAACTGGTACTTTCCCTCTCCATTTACAATGTCTTCTGTTGTCTTAAATATTCTTCATCAACAAATGCAAATATTTTCAGAGCACTTAAATGTTATACACTGGGAATGTCAAAGAGAAAATACACATGTGTGTGCACATGCTCATACACACACACACATACACAGAAGTTAACCATAGGCTACAAGCCAGATAAGCAGGACAATGTAAGTGTAACATAGATACAGAGCTATCAAAAGGGGAATATATTTGTAAGGATGACAAGAGTTGGGAATAGTACAGAAGCATCTTTAGCAAAAATTCAATAAGATATTGAGCTTAGACAGATATCTTACTTTTGTATGGAATGGCCGTGAGCACATGGATAAATAAGCCATTATCAGAGAGTGATCCACACCGAATAAATCAACACAGAGTAAAGGGACAGCCAGCTGCCAGAAGCTAGACAAGGCTATTTTTGTAAGGGTTCATGGAAGGCATTTCTGATAAGATGACATTTGGGCTCAGTATTCATGTTTTCAACATACCATTGTAGAATAAGCCTTATATTCCAGGCACATTTTTTTCAGTTCTCAAATAAAAATAGTACAGTGAATTTTATAACTAAAATAATCCACTTTACATTAAAACTTTTTCAAAGAGAAAAAAACCTGCATGTGTGTGAGTGTGTGTGTGTGTGTGTGTGTGTGTGTGTGTGTGTGTATGTTTTCATTTTCAAACATCAGTGCTTGGTCCTTGGGGCCTAAATGCAAAAAATAATAGTTCTTCAAAAGCCATTCTTTCTAAGATGCCTAACTGAGATTCTTTCCTTTTACTGGCTTACTTTCTTCTCATTCTCTCTCTCTCTCTCAGTCACTCTCTCAAGTAAAGAAAGAAGTAAATAAAATAATCTTTAGGTTCCGAAATATGTAAATTTGTATATGCTTCTCTTGAAAAGACAATTATTCCATGACTTTAATAAAATCCTTGTATCAAAGTGATAAAATAATGTAATTAATCAGACATACATTAAGGTCCTACTGCATTTCAAGTTAAATTATAATCAGTTAATAAATGTTACTAAAGCATTTTAAGGTGTGTATTTTAGAAATACATTAATGGAAACTGACAGTTGTACATTAAACTGTTATTTATCAAGGGATTGAAAAGTCAGAACTACTAAGTTGCTTACTACTAATTGGATATATTATTTTTTAAAAAACAATTTTTGAAAGAGCTTATTTCAATGTTTAGAATATATACCTATCATCATCTGTGATAATCAAATTAGATGTATGAAATGACACATTACTTTGCATTTTTTCCTGAATTATTGCAAATATTTGCAAGTAAAGTAAAATAAGTAGAGCATCGTATTAGTACTAAGTCATAAATTATAAACAATACATGCATTGTGCAGTTGAATGCATAGGCAAGTACTTAAAAACATCACTCCTTAACTGGAGTCTAAAATAGGATTGCTAAACATATGTTAAAATAACTCAAGTGATAGTATGCTGCCACCTGAATGCAAGTTAGCTTTTCTTCTTAAAGATACATAGAGGAAACCGCCTTGTTTATGACATGTGTAAGTGAGTGTGCATAAAGAGAGGGAAATGTCGAGAGAGAGATTTCTATTAATGCCTACTAATCTCTCTCTCCTGTTTTATAGCAACGGTTTCCTTCAGTTTGGCCTCTTACTGGCTTTTCACACAACAGTCAGAATTACGTTTTAAAACATAAATCAGACTTCATCATTTCCCTGTTTCAGTGGTTTATTCTTTTTTTTTGTGGTACGCAGGCCTCTCACTGTTGTGGCCTCTCCCATTGCGGAGTAACAGGCTCCGGACGCACAGGCTCAGCGGCCATGGCTCACGGGCCTAGCCGCTCCGCGGCATGTGGGATCTTCCCGGACTGGGGCACAAACACGTGTCCCCTGCATCGGCAGGCGGACTTTCAACCACTGTACCACCAGGGAAGCCCTTCAGTACCTACTGTATTTTTCTTCTTAGCAATTATCAGTGCTTGAAGTTATGCTATTTATTTGTTTATAATTATCTTTTTCTCCTATTAGAATGTGATATCCATGAAAGCAAGAATTGTTGTCTTGTTCATCTTTGTATACCCAGCATATAGAAGAGAATCTGCTTGGTTTTAGTAGGTATTCAATAACTATTTTGAATAATAATTAATGAATAAACTGGAGCCTCTAGTAAGTAGATTATTTGGCGCAAGATAATAGAAAAATTATTATCCCTTAAATTTCCATGATACTAACAACAGCTACCATTTATGAAATTCTATGTGCCAGGCATTGTGTCATGCACTTTACTTACACAACCTCTATTAACTAACTTGACATCTCTTATTGATGAAGCTAACTTTCCCCAAAACACACAACTAGTAAAAGGACTGGGGTAAGCATAAGGTTGACTTTTAAATTACATCATCTCTTACAGAACTCCACAGCTATTTCTACAAAAGTCTCCAGAAACCCTCTTATCTGACACAATTGGAACTGGTACTGAGTTAGTAAAAAAATCATTTAAAAAAATCTTACACATATACCTGAAAGGTTGTCATTTAACTAATATGATTTAACTCTATATTCTTTGACCTATCTTAGTATATAGGAATGAGATTTTTTTTTTTATCATCGATATTCTGGTGAAAAATTATTTTATCTCAACATCATGAGTCTTTTTCAATGAAAGTCTTGTCTAATGCATAATATACAATTTTTAATTTCTTTAGAGTGGTATAAGAACGTGAAGTTGTCTAATGACAGCAGAATTGAGGTTTTTTATTATTTTTATACAGTTGTTTCACACACATTTAATTTTATAGCATATCCTAAGTCACTCATTTTATTGTTTGTCTAAGACTATTACCTTCTGTTTTATTTTGTGTTTTATCCTTTTTTTTTTCTTAGAACCAAATGCTCTCACTCTTGGTACACTCATATGCGTTGATCTGCACAATGTTTATTTGAATTACCTAATTACATCAACATGTACAACCTCCACAGACGGATGACACTACACACCTGAATCCTGGTAAGTATACAACTTATGCAGTGACAGTGAGTAAACTAGAGGTGAGCCTACTTAACCATCAACATCTAAATAGTTCTGCATTATTTTCATTTATGGAGACAATAAAGGTTGCTAGTTACTTGGCAAATTAGAACAATAGAGGTTGAGTAAAAGTGTTCTGCTCCAGTTAGCATGTGACAGAGCTGCAATATGAAGGACTTGGATGTAAATTTTAGTGAAAGGAGTAAGATAATCAAATATCTCTTTTTCTGTGTACCTTATTCTCCACCTCAGCAATGACTCTTGCTAAGACTGAAGCTAGTGACACTTTTGTTTGGAAGATGCCCTTTAAAGGTTGAGCAAGGCCAGGATGGGACTCACAGTAAAGAATCATTAAAAAAAAAAAAAAACTTTATGGGAAGTTGTATTCTAGATGCTCTTAAAGTTTTCTAGCTCAATGCACCTGAACAAAACAATAGATAATAAAATACTGCCAAAGATCTAGCAAGAACAAATAAAAAGAATGTGTGTTGGTCTTGTTAATGTTTGCTATCATATATTTTTGAGGATCCAGCAGCAGTGTCAGGAGGTGGATACACAGAATTCTCGCTTTCAAACATAACCAGAGTAAATAATGATATTGTGAATCACAAGAAAATAAATTATATTTTGTGTCCTGGACAAAATGGTATGGGTTGTAGATGGAAGGCTGAGCTCATAGTGTTTACATATCGTGAAGATATTCTTTAACACAGTTTGCTACAGTGTGTTCTATTTCTCTCATCTTTTTTAATCTAAGAACTCTTGATCTCAACAGACCCTCCCTGTGGAAAAAGGTACAGTAAAGTTTTAAAAAGGGTCAGCACTAGTCTTCTGACACCTCAAGGCAACTTTGTAATTTTATTTAAAACACAAATGTAGAGAAAAGATATGACTCAAGAGTATTTAATAGTACATAGTGTACTTAGTCGAGACAGAGACTAAAAAAAAAAAAAAAAAAAGACAGTGACTCTAGGAATCTGGTGTCAGAAATATTCCATGATTCCTGTTCCTGGAGATAGACATGAGGAAAGGGTGAAGACAGACTCATTCGGCCTGACACCAGCCTCCATGTAAATTCTGACAAGACTTGTGTTAGGATTCTAAGTACGATACCCTTTCTGGTAATTGGGAAATAGACACAATGACAAATAATACATGACCTTTTTAAAATAATATAAAATACTTCTAAATGCCTCAATGAACTAGTTTAGAAGGAAAAACTTATTAAATATCAAAACTAGATAAAAATAGCAAGTTGAGCAATGAAGCTAACTTTCACCGTGAGGCTATTCATCAAATCCCAGTGAACTTCAGATTGATGTTCATGGCTTCTCTGAGAGAGTGGGACCAAAATCAAAGCTTAGAGTCTACATAAGATGGATCTTCAAATAGGAAACTCATTATATCTAGGATTCCAAAAAGCTTCAAGATTATAGTCAGGGTGAATTAGAAATATGTCTCCAGAGAGATACTCTACCCAGAGAAGAGTAAAAGAAAATATTAAGTCTTAAACCATAAGACTGAATGGAAAAAAAAAAATCTCATAGTGAAAACTTCATAATCAATATTCACAAAATATACAGGCAAACAAATCAGTATAAATGAGAAGGAAATGAAGCAATAAATGTCAGAATCTGACTTGCAAAGAATTCAGATATTTGACATTTTCAACACAAATCATCAAACAAATGTATACGATCTGATTTTAAACATAAAGGAATTAACATTATGCAAAAGAAGAAATAGAGATGAAGAAATTATCTAGAATGCAGCCCAGAAAGGCAAATGGATGGAAAATATGAAAAGAAGGTAAAGAGAATGAAGCATAGAGTAAGAATATCTTATATGTCTAATCAAATTTCCAGAAAGAGGCAAAGAATGCAATATGTGAAGAGATAGATATTTCTAAAAATTTCCAGAACTGATGAAATGTATCAATTTTTTTATGAACACCAGAAAAAAACAAGAAGAATGAAGTCCTAGATAAATCATAGTGAAAACTGTGAACACCAAAAGCAAAAAAAAAGAGCAAGAGATAAAAAAAAGCATTAATTATAAAAGTGGAAAATCAGACTCTCAGTTGATTTAATGATAGTAGTAATGGAATCCAAAAAAAATTGGAATAATGTGTTGGTAAGAAGGAATAGTGAATCTGGATGTCTTCTTTGGAAAAATGTATATTTGGGTCATCTGCCCATTTTTTTAATTGGGTTTTTTCATTTTCATGGTGTTGAGTTGATGAGTTATTTGTATATTTTGTATATTAACTCTTTATTAGATATATTGTTTGCAAATATCTTCCCCCTTTCAGTAGGTGACTTTTTCATTTTGTTGATAGTTTCCCTCACTGTGCAAAATCTTTTTAGTTAGATGCAGTTCCATTTGTTTATTTTTGCATTGTTGTCCTTGCCTTAGGAGACAGATCAAAAAAGTATTGCTGAAATCAATGTCAAAGATCATACTGCTTATGTTTTCAGGTGCTACATTTAAGTCTTTAATCCATTTTGAGTTAGACATTTTTCCAAAGAAGACATACAGATGGCCAACAGGCACTTGAGAAGGTACTCAACATTGCTAATCATCAGGAAACTTTAAATCAAAACCAAAATGAGGGCTTCCCTGGGGGTGCAGTGGTTAAGAATCTGCCTGCCAATGCAGGGGGCATGGGTTCAAGCCCTGGTCTGGGAAAATCCCACATGCCACAGAGCAAATAAGCCCGTGTACCACAGCTACTGAGCCTGTGCATCTGGAGCCTGTGCTCTGCAACAAGAGAAGGCCGCGACAGTGAGAGGCCCACTCACCACGATGAAGAGTGGCCCCCGCTCACTGCAACTAGAGAAAGCCCTCGCACAGAAACGAAGACCCAACACAGCCAAAAATAAATAAATAAATGTATTTTAAAAAAACCGAAAATGAGATATCACTTCACACCTGTCAGAATGGTGATCATCAAAAAGACAACAAATAACAAATGGTGAGGATATGAAAAAAAGGGAATGCTTGTGCACTGTTTGTGGGATTGTAAATTAGTGTAACCACTATGGAAAACATTATGGAGATTCCTCAAAAAATTGAAAACAGAACTACCATAATACCCAGAAATTCCACTTCTGGGTATTTATCTGAAGAAAACAAAAACTCTAATTTGAAAAGATATATGTACCTCAATGTTTATTGAAGCATTATTAACAACAGTAAAGATATGAAAGCAACCTAAGAGCCTACAAGTAGATGAATAGATAAAGAAGATGTGGTATATATATATATAAACTCAGCCATTAAAAATGAAATCTTGTCATTTGCAACAACATGGATGGATTTAGAGTGTGTCATGCTAAGTGAAACGAGTCAGACAGAGAAAAAAATACCATATAACCTCACTTAAATGTGAATCTAAAAAAATCCAACAAAACAAACAAAACAAAACAGACTCATAGGTACAGAAAACAAAAGGATGGTTGCCAGAGGTGGGGCTGGTGAGTGAAATAGGTGAAGGGGATTGAGAGGTACAAACTTCCAGTTATAAAGTAAATAAACCATTGAGATACAATATACAGCACAAGAGATACTGCCAATATTACATAACTTTGTATGGGGACATTGTTGCAAGTCATTGTAGCATCATTTTGTAATGTATGTAAATGTCAGATCAATTTGCAGTATACCTGAAACTAACATAATGTTGTATGTTGACTGTATTTCACTAAAAAAGAAATAATTGTCAATGTATAATTCTGAACAGTGAAAATGTCTTAAAGGACATGAGTTAAATAAAGTTCTTTCTACTCAATCAATAACCAAGAGGTCAATTATATCTTAATAAAACTGGGGAAACATCTGAATTTGTCAAAAATAAACCTTTATTGAGAAAAATAATAAATGATATTTATTAAATAGAAGGACAAAAAGTAATTGCAGAGGGAATCTCTGAAATGTATAAAAGGAACATAACAGAAGCTAACTCATATAATATAATATTTGCAATATGCCAGGTATTGTTCTAAGTACCTTACCTTGGGAATTCATTTAATACATAGAGCTCTATGAGATAAATCTAATATTCTCATTTTAAAGATTAGATATGTGAGGTAAAAAGAGGTTAAGTAAATTTTCTAAAATTACACAGCTATAGAGTACATTTGAGATTTATATCTAGATAGTCTGGGTACAGAGTCTATGACTTTAAACAACAGACTATACTGCCTGAAAAAAAAGTCAGGAAAAAAATATGGTATGAGAGAAAGTTTAAGAAAAGATTGGCTTACATGTGCCTTGGTAACGATTTTTTGGATATGACACCTAAAACACAAGAAACAAAATAAAAAATAAACAAGTGGGACTACATTAAACTAAAGAGCTCTGTACAGCAAAAGAAACTTTCAATAAAGTGAAAATATTTTCTGATTCTTCCTTATAGAATGGGAAAAAATATTTACAAACCATATATTTGATGAGGGCTTAATATCTAAAATATATTTAAAAATTCATGCAGCTCAATAGCACAAAAAGAAGCAATTAAAAAATGGGCCAAGGATTTGAATAGATATTGTTCCAGAGAGGATATATGAAAGGCTAACATGTACACGAGAAGCAGCTCAATGCTACTAGTCATTAGAGAAATGCAAATTAAAACCACAGTGAGATATCACCCCATATCTGTAAGAAGGGCCATCATGAAAGACAAATAACAAATGCTGGCATGGGTGCGGAGAAGAGGAAATCCTTGTGTACTGCTGGTAGAATTGTAAATTGGCACAGCCATTATGGAAAATAGTATGGAGGATCCTGATACCACATGATTCAGTAATTCCACTTCTGAGATATAGCCAAAGGAAACAAAAGCACTAACTCGAAAAGGTATCTGCACACCCATGTTCACTGCAGCATTGTTTACAATAGCCAAGACATAGAAACTACCTAAATGTCCACTGATAGGTGAATGGATAAGGAAGTTATCATATTATCTTATATTTATATATATTGCTATAAATAATATATATAAATATATATGTTATATATTTATATATGATATATATATAATATATTTATATATGATATATATAAATATATATGCTATATATATAGGATATGTATCACAACATACATATAATCACAACTTATGTCTTATATATATGAATATTATTCAGCCATAAAGAATGATGAAATCCTGTTATTTGTGACAACACAGATGGACCTTGAGGGCATTATGCTAAGTGAAATAAGTCTGACAGAAAAAAAGTACTGTATGATCTCACTTATATGTGAACTCTAAAACAAAAACAAACTCACAGAAAAAGAGATCAGATGTGTGATTACCAGAGGCAGAGGGTGGAGATAGGGGGAATTAGAGGAAGATGGTCAAAAGGTAAAAGCTTCTGATTTAAGATAAGTAAGTACTACTAGGACTGCAATGTACAACATGATGATTATGGTTAACCTTGTTGTAGGATATATAGGAAAGTTGTTAGGAGAGTTAATCCTAAAAGTACTCATCACACGGAGAATTTTCTTTTGTTTCTTCTTTCTTTTCTTTTTATTGTATCTAGATGAGATGGTGGATATTAGCTGAACTTGTTGTGGTAATCACTTCACAATATATGTAAATCAAACCATCATATTGTTATGCCTTAAAGTTATACAGTGATATATGTCAACTATATTTCAATAAAATTGGAAGGAAAAAAGAATAAATGGAAAACAAAGATTGTTTTAATTAAGCAACAATAATCATGTCTTGTGGGTTAAAATGTAAGGCAAATAAAGTTAAAATACATGAAGTAGCATAAAAAATCTGGAGAGAAGTGACTGAAGTTAAATAGTTCAACAGTTTATGTATATTCAGAAGGAAAGTAAGATATTAATTTATTTTTTTTATAAAATGTCAACATTAAATTTTCTAGTTTAACTGCTAACAAAATAGAAATTTGTCAGAAAATGAATCTATTTATATTCAGTATAAATATTTACCATCTCCTACTGTTTAGTAATGAAGAAAACTTTTATATTTAAAACTCTTACACAGAATTTAGCACATACACAACTTTCTGCATGTCCTATAAAACAGAAACCTTAATTGTTTAGTCTAACATTAGAGGCTCTCCACAGTTTCACTCAAAGTACACATCTTGTCATATCTTCTACTACTCCACCTCAAACATTTTGGAGCCCAGCTAATGGAAATAATTTTTCCTTTGCAAATCTATCTAATTCCTGCTGTATATCTTCCAGGAAAACTTACCCACACATTCCTCAGCATAAAATTCCTTATTTCAAAATATCTAGGATGGCATAAAATAAATTATTAAGTTGCTTAATTAAGGGCATGCAAAAGTTTTAATTTGAGTGTATTTGGGGTATCAGGCTGCAGTGATAAGGCCAGAATGGCTGCACACTAATGCCCAGGAAGGAGAAACAGGGAATCAAATCTGTGAGTTACATAAGACCAGATCTCAAAGTATTCATAGGTTTGAGAAAGGAGTTTGAATTTTATTATAAACATCATCTTGATAAATATAAACTATTCCTATCACATAATTCAATTTCTAAAGTTCTCAGATACTTTCCAATAATATCTAATTTTCCATACAGAGTACACAGGAACACATGACACTCTGTTTTTACAGATTGGACGACAGGTGTGAAAAAGTGATGGCACTTGCCTAACCTCTCCATAATTCAATGCCAGCAACAGGACTAGCACTCCTGTCTTCTGATTCCTGGTCTAGAGAGCTACATATTATCTGCAAGTTGCCTTTTCCATTTTCTACTGATGAGAAAATGTATTTTAAATTCATAGTTGTTGTAGAATTTAAGAGAATACATTTTCATATATTTTAGGAGAGGTTCTTCTTGAAAAAATGAGTGGAATGACTTGTGACTTGAAACTTGGTTTCTTGCAATGATAGGGTCTCAGTGAAGGGCAAAATGTGTGAATGATGGAAAAGGGGGCCAGAGTTATTGGATGCTGTCCTGGAAAACAAACCGTGAAAGCAGTTCACGTTCAAGGTTCCACATGGACAGGTAAGTCAACTAAATTCTGTGTAAAAGAGTTATAATTTCATGGGCTTCCCTGGTGGCGCAGTGGTTGAGAGTTTGCCTGCCAATGCAGGGGGCACAGGTTCGTGCCCTGGTCGGAATATCCCACATGCCGAGGAGCGGCTGGGCCCATGAGCCATGGCCGCTGAGCCTGCGCGTCCGAAGCATGTGCTCCACAATGGGAGAGGCCACAACAGTGAGCAGCCTGCGTACCGCAAAAAAAAAAAAAAGGAGTTATAATTTCAGGTGTATGTATTCTTTACCACCAAACCGTGAGAGGTGGCAAAGATTTAAAATGAGTATAAATCTGTTTCCTGATTAATTAAAGTCAGCCTCTGAGAGGGAGCTTGAAAAGCTGGACAGGTAGGACAGTGTAAGAAGACACTGAGGAAACCCAAAGAATCTTGAGTACTGAAGGTTTTCTTTATATAGCAACATGGTATGAATACAATTTTAGCGTTATTGTCTCTAGAAAGATATATGGCACCATTATTCATCTTGGTATTTAATTTTCTTCTAATTTATTCAACTATGAAAACAAGGATCTTTTGAAGACATTTAAAATGTTATTGTGCTCCCTTGGTCTTGGCTAAATTGAGTTTTTAATGATTTACTTAAAATTTAACCTGTATCTCCTCAGAAAATCGGCACTTTGAATCATTATTGTCAGCTGGCAGTTGATACCACCAGGCTAAACTGCATTTAAAGAATGTCTTGTTATAGGCACATGGTTAAAAGGGAATAGTAGATAGTTCCAAGGCAATGTTTGAAACAGCTAAGAGCAATCTCCTCAGGAATCATATACATATTTTTCTTCATATCCATATTAAGTTATTTTGCATGAAATATTCAAATTCTCTAAAGACAAGGGAAATATGGCTGATAAAAGACCAAAAAACAAAACAAAACAAACAAACAAACAAAATCTAAACCAAAGAAAGAAACAAACAAAAACTTGGAAATATATCCCATATAAATGTATAGTGCTGTTATAAAACATTAGGTAGCTCCCTGGTGGAATTTTACTTGCCATATGACAAGAATGCGTAAGTGTGGTTTTCTATGTTGTTGACTGACCGGGGACTTATAAAGAAACAAAGAATGAAAAGAGACTATAGGGAAGTGCAGTGGATATTTTTATATCTCAAAACTTTAATCTGAATGACTATTACTGACTTTTTTTCCACACAGTAACTACTGAGAAGCAACGTGATCAAGTCAATAGGGACTAGTAAGTAAAGTGAAGAAACCTAAATTCTGGGCAAAGCCAAGTCCCTGCCTCCCTCTGCCATAGCTTCTTCAATCATGGCAGCACCAGCTTTTCTGGACTCTCAGCATCTAGTTACCTGATTTTGTTAAGGCCTTTGAAGACTCACAGATAAAAAGTTTAAAAACCCAAAATGGACATCAATGTTTCCCCACATTGTTACCCTCAATCAGTGAAATGGCTTTGAAAATTCTTAATTTTCAGTTTATTTCAGCATCAAGCATTTATTACAGTTCACAGAGTTGCAAATATAAGTTATCAAAGACAAGATGCACTTCAATTAATTCTACTCCTCATCAACAGATAACTTGGGGAGAATTTATACAAGTGTCCAGAACTTGCCAGGACTAAGAGATTCAGAGTCCATGTAACACCGTACTAGCTGATACAGGTCCCATGGGACCTGCTTCAGTTTCAGTCAAATGAGTAAAAGTGGATTATCATAGTCTAGTAACTGAAAGAATTGGAAAGTGTAAGATCAGGTCATGTAATGGAAACTTTTTTGTAGAGTTAAGTTGCTAGGCTTAGTTTGTATTTAAGTTATTTATAGCTATTCTAAGCTATTACAAATAGCCTTAAATGTATTAAATCAAGATACTTTTCACATTCAAGTATAATAAGAATTTGCATCTTTTGACATTTTACCAAGCCAACAAGATAGTACTTTATTTTGGGGGAAAGACGTCCTTAAATTGAGTTTTCACATAAGTGAAGTGAAGAAATTAGGGAAAGTTAAGCAGATTGATTAATTTCATAATCTAAAATAAGTAGCATAAGGCTTCTCTGGTGGTGCAGTGGTTGAGAGTCCGCCTGCTGATGCAGGGGACACAGGTTCGTGCCCCGGTCTGGGAAGATCCCACATGCCGTGGAGCGGCTGGGTCCGTGAGCCATGGCCTCTGGGCCTGCGTGTCTGGAACCCGTGCTCCGCAACGGGAGAGGCCACAGCAGTGAGAGGCCTGCGTACCACAAAATAAATAAATAAATAAATAAATAAAATAAAATAAGTAGCATATCATATATTACAATTGATTTTTATGTATTTATTTTTATTTTTTGGTCACACCACGCACCTTGCAGGATTTTACTTCCCTCACTAGGGATTGAATCCAGGCCAATATAGTGAAAGTGCTGAGTCCTAACCACTGGAATGCCAGGGAATTCCCTACTACTGATTTTTATACACTACTTGTTTTGAAATAATTATAGGTTCACAGGTAGTTGAAAAATAAAAAAGTACAAGAAGGTCCTGAGTTCTGTGCAACTTTTACCTCTCCTCCCCCAATGTTAGTTAGCATCTTACATAGTTATAGAACAGTATAAAAACCATGAACTTGGTATTGGTACAATCTCCAGAACTTATTCAAATCTCATCATATTACATGCTTTCATTTGTGTGTGCATGTGTGTGTTTGTGTATTTCTATGTGATTTTATCACATACCTAGCATCACATAACTACCACCCCAATCAAGATGCAGAACTGTTCCATCATCACAAGGCTTCCTCGTGCTTTATCGCCTCCTCCACTATCTCCCTGTCTTTGAAGCCTAATCCCCAGAAACCGCTAATCTGTTTTCCATCTCTATAATTACATTATTTCAGAGTGTTATATAAATAGAATAATGCAGCAGGAAACCATTTGAGATTGGCTTATTGCTCAGCATACTTCCCTTGAGATTCATCTAAATTGTTACATGTATTCTTCGGCATTGCTGAGTTGTATTTAGGGTGTGGATTTATCATAATTTGTTTATTCAACCACTGAAAACATTTGGATCGTTCCCAGTTTTGGATATTGTAAAAAAACTACTATCGATATTTTTGTAAAGCTTTTTAAGTGAGCATAGCTTTTTAATTTCTGTGGGATAAATGAGAAAGGTTGCAACTGCTGGGTTATCTGTTAAATCCATTTTCAGTTTTTTTGTTTAAATACCAAACTAATTTTTCAGAATGGTCATACATTTTAAATTCTCACCAGAAATGCTGAGTGGTCCATTTCTTTGCATTCTTACCATGCTTTGGTGTTATTATTTTTTATTTTAACTATTCCAATTAATGTATAGTAATAACTTATAGTATCTTTAATTTGCATTTATTTAATGGGTAATGATGTTGAACAACTTTTTTACATTCTTACTTTCCATCTATATATCCTCTTCAGTGAAATGTCTGTATCTCTTACTCGTTTTCTAACTAGGTTGTTTATATTTTTACTATTGAACTTTAAAAGTTCTTTATACATGCTATATACGGGTCTTTAGTCAGATATGTGGTTTACAAATATTTCTCCCAGCCTGTAGCTTGTCTTTCCATCCTCTTAACAGGGTCTTTTATTGACCAAAACCATGTTGATGAGGTTCAATTTATCAATTGTTCCTTTTATGGATTGTGATTTTGGTGTCAAGTCTAAAGACTCTTCACCTAGTCCTAACTCCCAAAGGATATCTAACTGCTCTGGCACCATTTGTTGAAAAGGTTACCCTTCCCCATTAATTTCTTTTGCATTGTTTTAGAAATTCAGCTTGGCATATTTTTGTGGGTCTGTTTCTATATTCTGTTTCTGTTCCACTGACCCATGTATCTAACCCTTTGTCACACTCCCTAGATTGGTGTATCTTTATATTAAGTCTTAACATAAGGAAGAGTGATTACTCTCACCTTATTCTTTTTCAGAGTTGTTTTAGCTGTTCTACCTCCTGTGATTTTCCATATAAGTTTTGAGGTAAACTTTCTATGTCTGCAAGGAAATCATGCATGGCTTGTGATAGGAATTATGTTACACTCATAGATAGATTTGGGGACATTTGACATTTTTACTATGCTCATTCTTCCTGTCAATGAACAAGTTATACTTCTCCTGTTATTATATCCTCTTTGATGTCTTTCACCACATTTTGTAATTTTCAACATACAAATCATAACATGTTTTGTTAGATTTATAACTATCTAATTTTCTTTAGCTACTAATGATTAGCTTCCATAATCATGTGAGTCAGCTCCTTATAATGTCTCTCTCTCTCTCTCCATACAGTTACTGGCTTCCTTATATTCTTAGCACAATACCTACATAATCTGCTGCAAGAATTCTACATTGTATAAATAGCATATTTAATTAATATATGTTTAAATATACATCTTTTAATAACTGATGATTTCAGAATATGCTGATTCAGAATATCTTGGAAAACTTAAAAAATCTGAATTGTATCCATTTCATTTATTTTATATTGTGCCTAGTAAAGCAACAGTGAATAAATATATATTGTTTATATAGACTATTGTGCACTGATATTTTTAGACTGCTGTGATTGGCTCATACAATTTTTGAAATACTCCCAGTCTCTGAGAAATGCTTACATTTCCAGATGAAGATTGTAAATCCAGCAAAGTTAGGGTATAATTGAATTTGATATTAGAAGTGCAAATAGATGTAATGGTCAACATGACCACCCATCAGGAAGACCCACTTGACAGATATCTTGAATATTTCCCAGAAGCATATTTTCAGAGTAGAATGTACAAGAAATATGTGACCACTGTAAATTAGGCAGTGACCTAAATATAAGATACACTGTATAAAACTAATGCAGAATACATTTTTGCTGTTCTTTTGGTATTGCTCACTTGTAGGATTTACTTTATTTCCAAAATCTAAGAGCTATATACTTCAACTTTTGAATGCCGAGAAACATGATTCTGTAGAGTCAAGATGAGGTTATAATTGTGCAGGAAAGACAACTAGTTAAAGTTGCAGGGGAAATCCCATATTGAAAGAATTCTATTCCTGGAATTTATAACAGAACAGAGATTTCAAGTCCTGGATAAGTTTAAATATAAGTGACAAAATAAGGCACATCAGACATGTCAAACATGAGGCCATCGATTGCAAAGGGGGATCTAGTGTCCTTTATGTGACAACCATGGATATGCTGCTCTGAATTCCATTCAAGTAAGAATTTTCTGTTCAACTTCAAGGAGAACAGTTAGCTGACAGCCTCTAGATATTAGCACTATCAGAATCTTCCTCAGTGTTTGAGCTCCTTCCCAGGACTAAACTTCCTTTATATCTCCTTAGTCTGATGACTTTTTCTTTATACTTCAAGTCTTGTATCTTTAAAAAAAAAAAAAAAATGTTTCCTTGACCTGCATGTTAATCTAATGCTTTCACTGTGTTTTGTTGCCCTTTGTTTGTATCCCAGTTCTCACCTATGTTATAATAGTCTAGCAACTGTGAGTTTGTATTCTGACCTAAACTTGTGGACACCTTGAAAGTATAAGACATATCTTGTCTGTACTAGTTTCCCAGGAACACAGAAAAGGGCTTGGCATAGTTAAGAACTCAATAAATGATCACATTTGATATATTTATCATCAAATTGTCAACGAAGCAAACAATAACAAAAATCCTAATGGAAAACATGCATTATGTAAACTTTTTTCTTTCTTCCTTTGGGGTCTTGGCAACTCAACACATATTTAAGCATCATTAGTTCTAGGGCATTTATCTGTACTATGCTTACTCCTTCATTTGCTCAATACAGAAGCTTCTTACTCTACAGATGTCTTGTCTATGTAATTTTTTTTCCTAATATCCATCAAGGCAGGTATTTCAATCAAGGACAAAGCACGCTGAGGAGAAGAGTACTCATGAGATGGGCTCACTTTTCCTCAGATAAATTGGGAGAATGAAGAATCTGTAACCAAGGCAAATTCTCCAGCTCTGAATATATTGCTCTGTGCAATTACTTCAACATTTTTACAAAAGGAAGAGCATCTAAGATTTAAGATATATTACAAAAATGGAAATCCTGGATCAAACTAGAGTTATCCCTCAGTATCGAGAACCCCTGCAGATATCAAATCCATGAATGTTCAAGTCCCGCAATCTGCCATCCATATCTATGGTTGTGCCTCTGCGGATTCAACCAGCTCCAGATTGTGTAGTACTGTAGCATTTATTGAAAAATAATCTACATATAAGTGAACAGCTCAAACCCGTGTGGTTCACACACCAACAGTACTAAATTTATAAGCCTATTTAATGATTAAAACAGTGAGGCTATAGGTTACAAAAAAGTGATAGAAATGTATGGTGCAAAAAAATTATTTTATGTTGAACACATTTCCTACAAGATTTTAGAAACTTCTAATACGTTCCCTGAAGTGACTATAGCATGAGAGGCATTTGTAATATTATGGAAAAAATATGAGATTTTGAGAGAACAGACATGAGTTTTAAATCTCAGCTAGATGCCTAGTTAGTTGTGTGACATTTTCAAAACTTTTAATCACTCTGAAATTTAGCTGCTATAAACTAAAGATAACTGGTAATAGACATTGCAAATATACTAAGGATATATAAATGAAATAAATGAAAGAAGCTAGCAGTATAATAAGCATTTAATGTGTTAATTGATAATAATCTAGCTCTTTTGCAACTTAAGGTTTAGGTGTAAACAGTATTATTTAAAGAAGATTTAGGCTAACAGCTCAAAAATATCAGATACAACCATAATTTTAGCAAAAAGGGAGTAAACAAAAAGCCTTTATGTCTATTTCAAATGTAATGTTTCAGCTAAATACAAATTTATAGCCTTAGAATATTGTCCTTTTAATTCTACCAAATGGCGTTTAACTGAAAATTATACCATAAACAGTTTCATAATAACACTTACATCTTAACCAGCAACATAAAATTGTTTTACTTTACAATGAACTATAACATTGTGATAAAACTTAATTTCAAACTTATGAATTCAAAATTTATGATCATTTAGACTAGACCAGGCACAAAGTTCAAGTTATCTATGAATAAATCTAGCATGTATCCTAATCCTCTTTCATTGTAGGTACTGTGATGCTGGAAAAGTCATGAGACATTGTCACCTCTAAAACAGCATTATAATACCCTAATATAAGGTTGTTGACATGATTCAATAAAACTACATATGTGACAATGCTTTGGAAATAAAGTACATTTGAAAGTTTGCCTTTATTATATTCAGAAATTTGGGATTAAAGGGAAGAGAGAACAGTTCCTGACTGAGGTTCAAGGTTCAAGAGGTGAGTGATTGCTGGCTGAGGTTCAAGGGAAAGAGGAAAATGATTCCAGGCTGTACATCTCATCCTGACATACCTAGCATACCAGTTAGGTTTGCTGCCTGGTGCCTGTGCCCTAGTGTATGTGCTCTTTCCCGTGGCCCACGGGACATCCCAGAAGGATTCATTTGGGTTAACCTGGGTTTACCTGCTCCAGGAAAAGACTTTTCAAACAGTATATTTCTGAAAGTAAAACAAATCACTTCCTTGGCAACAGGAAAATTTAGACACATTAATATTTCCTTTACAAATTACATTTGCAACTATAAATTCCTGAAGTCACATTAATTTTATTCTGAAGCTGTATACTTCTAGAACAAGATTAATTGTTTTTAGGAAAAAGGGGTGCAATGAGATAGGCAAACAGTTAACTTTACAATGTGACTGCGAAGCAAAACAGCTAGTGCTGCAAACCTGAAAGCATCACTCACTTTCTAAAACAGTAATGGTGGTTTAAATGGTGATAATTTTGTTCATAGCCATTTTCCACTTGAATTACTCCAATACATTTTAAAAACTGCCACACTGAATGATATTAATGGTGCAACGAATTGACTAGTATTATAGGAATATATCTATTATTTTTATGGGCATATTTAATTGTACATGTTTCTTTAGGTTTCTAATTAAAACCGGCAATAAAAATGATGTCTTTGTGTTTAAGACTGCATTTTTAGACTTAAACTACCTTATAATTAGCACTAATATACAGGTGGTTCAGAAAGATATAATGCTAACACATTAAAGTGGATTGGAAATCCTATTATTAGTCTTATTATTAACACAGACCCTTCTCAGCAGGGGGAAAAAAAAAAACCTACCAAATGTAGAATATGTGCTGCTCCAGTTTCTTTCACAAATTTCCTGATGTTACCTGCTAAATGTCCGAAAGATCAGGACATAAATGGTGGCATGGTCCCAAAGGGAAGAGTTTACCAGTTCCACTGTATTTAATACTACATCGAACACTGCACATTTTAAATACTGCCTCAAGAATTTACTAACTTTCAAAGTAAAAATACACACATTTCTGCAGACTGGTGTGACGCTTCACTAAATAATGATCTCTAACTACTTTTACTTACTATTAGGCAGACACCAATTAGAAGACAGTGCTCAGAGTCTCTACAGAAAGTTCCACACTTCACATTTTCAGTGGCAAATTGTATTTGACATTTAATTTAAAACCCAAGACACTATAACATGAAGTCTTCTAGGCCATTAATGACAAAGCATGAAGGTATTCTCCCACTTCCTTGTTGCCTGAGGCTACGTCTGCTATTTCCCAGAAGGCTGTGTCATTACTGCAGCATTATGTCCATGGGATAATGTATTCCTAACACACGTGTATAATCTGAATACTGGGCATGGTTCTTAGATGCTTATTTACACATGTCTTATAGATGCTTGTCAGCAAAAAACCTAGGGCAACATGATCCCTGTAGGCAATAAGCTATTAATTGAATTTTCTGTTGCTGTGCTGGTGGTAGTGATTATGTTTTATGTTTAAAGAGAATGAAAAGGCATAGACAGCTAAAAAAATAAGAGCAGAGCGCTTGATCATAAAAACACCCCGCTTTGTTTGTGATTATCTTCTATTATATCTATTGGGAGCCTGATTTTTCTTTGAATTCTTTCTCAGTGAATCTAGTTACTTATGGTTGTGATATAGTTGAAATATGGAATTTGAAACTAGAAAGATGTAAATTCAATACCTGTAATATTGTCTACTAATTGTGAATCCTTCAATATTTTTTTTAACCTCTTTAAGACCATTTCTTTTCTTAGGTGAAATCAAAGTACATTTAAAGTAATTATTGATAGGTATATACGTATTGCCATATTGTTCATTTTTTTGATAGTTTTTTTTTTTTACTTTATTGTTTTATTCTCTTCCATTGTGATTTGATGACTATCTCTAGTGCTATGTTTGGATTCCTTTCTCTTTTGAGTGTGTGTATGTATTATAGTTTTCTGATTTTTGGTTATAATGATATTTTATATATATACATATATATATATATATATAATTATTTGGATGTTTTTGAAAATCCTGTACTAATAAGAACACTTCAAGTTAAATTTATGAATCTAGGATCATACCTTCCTATGTAGCACAATATAGCATTTAAGAGTCCATGCTGTGGAGTTAGAATACACAGACTTGAATTTCAGCTCTGTTCTTTTCTAGTAACTAAACCTTGGACAACTTATTTAAAATGTCTGAGCTAGGCTAGCCACTAGCCAATTTGGCTATTGAGCACTTGAAATGTGGTTAGTAAATACTGAGATATTCTATAAGTGTAAAATATACACTGGATTTCAAAGACAGTATGAAAAAAATGTAAAACATTGCAGTAATGTATTTTTACATTTATTGTATTATGAAATAATTATATTTTGAATTTCAGATATTGGATTTCACTGTATGTATTATTATAATTAATTTCACTTGTTTCTTTTTACTTTTCAAAAATGTGACTACTAGAAAATTTTAAATTACATATATGCCTTGCTTTTGTGGCTCATTTTGTATTTCTATTGGACAGTGCTTCTCTAAGCCTTATTTTTCTCATCTGTAAAACATAATGTATAATAATAATTTTTCTAAAGAGTTTCTATTGGTATTAACAATATCATGTATGAAAAAATAATTATCACAATGCTTACAACAAGTAGTTATTAGTACTAGTTATTAGAAGAACATATCCTATAGTTCTTCTTTTCCTCCTCCATGTGGGAGAGAGAGCAAGTTTCCCTAAATTGTGAGGTCCTGTTTACTGCATTCTTCTGGTTCATATCCTTAGAATAGGAAGCTCAAGGCTCTACTGGTTATCTGCAAGATTTCCATGTTACATGCCACTCTATAAATTTAATATTTTATTGAGTTTGTTTATTTACCAGTCTGTCTTTTTTAATTGAAGAATTGTTGATTTACAACATTATATTAATTTCAGGTGTACAGCATAGTTATTCAGTATTTTTACAGATTATACTCTATTAAAAGTTGTTACAAGATAATTCCCTGTACTATACATATATCCTTGTTGCTTATCTATTTTACACATAGTAGTTTGTATCTCTTAATCCCATACACCTAACTTGCCTCTCCCCCTTCCTTCCTCCCTCTAATAACCACTAATGCTTTTTTCCTGTGTCTGTAATTCTGTTTCTATTTTGCTGTGTACATCTGTTTGTTTGTCTTTTTTTAGATTTCACATATAAGTGATATATGTTTTTACTCCCTGACTTATTTCACTACATATAATATTCTCTCGGTCCATCCATGTTGCTGCAAATTGTAGACTTTCATTCTTTTTATGGCTAAGTAATACTCCTTTATCTATCTATCTATCTATCTATCTATCTATCTATATATATATATATATATATATATGGATAGATAGATCACATCTTCTTTATCCATTTTTCTATTGATGGACACTTGGGTTGCTTCCATATCTTGGCCATCGTAAATAGTGATTCTACCAAACATATAAAAAAGAACTAATACCTATCTTTTGCAAACTATTCCAAAACATTGAAGAGCATGGAACACTCACAAATTTATTCTACACAGTCACCATTACCATTACCCTGATACCAAAACCAGACAAAGACACTACAGAAAAAGAAAATTACAGAAAAGTCAATATCTTTGATGAAAATAAATGCAAAAGTCCTCAACAAAATATTAACACACTGAATCCAATAATATATAAAAAGGATCAAACACCATGATCAACTTGGATTTACTCAGGGGCACAAGGATGGTTCAGTATTTGTGAATCAATCAATGTGATTCACCACATTAACAAAAGGAAGGATAAAAATCACATGATCATCTCAATAGATGCAGAAAAACTGTTTGACAAAATTCAACATTCATTCATGATAAAACACTATCATCAAAGTGGGTATAGAGGGAATGTACATCAGCATAATAAAGGCAATTTATAACAAACTCACAACTAAAATCATAGTCAACAGTGAAAATCTTAAATTCTTTAAATTCAGGAAGAAGACAACGATGTCCATTCTCACCCCTTCTAGTTAACATAGTATCAGAAGTCCTAGCTACAGCAATCAGACAAGAAAAAGAAATAAAAGGCATCCAAATTGGAAGAGAAGAAGAAGTAAAACTGTCACTATTTGCAGATGACATGACACTTAAACAGTCTGTTTTTATTTTCAAGATTCCCTGAGAGCTAAGAAGGTGACTTATGCATCTTAACATCTTCAGGACAGGACTTTGTATTTTTAGTTATTTTGGAATAACTAACATTTACGTTTATTGTTACAGATTTTAGAATTACTAAATATTTGCTGAAAGAAACATTGGTACTTAAAACTAACTATAACTGGTTGCCAATTCCAATATAAAGAGTTGATTTAAAGGCTGATAGTCTACTTTGTCTATTCAAATAATGTCTCCAAAATACAGACAGTAAATTGATAAATGCAATCATTACCTGAATAATGCCACTTTTGAATAATTAGCTTCTGAAGTTAAAATAAAGGCATTACAGAGTCATTCTAGTTAAATTCTTACCTATAAAATTATTCACCTAGATTCTATCGATCTCTCTTTCTCTCTCTCTGTCCCTCACACACACACTCTCTCTCTCTCTCTCTCTCTCTCCACTGCTCCTCACATACCATCTGATCTATAACTTATCTTAGAATGTGACTGATAATACTATTTTTTAAAGGTTCAGTAATTGACAAACTACCATCCAATAAACTGGCTTAATTAGTATTCATCTAATTGATTTTTTTCTCTTTTACACCCTAAAGGGAAAAAAAAGGAGGAATCAAATAAGATGCACAATTTTAGTGAATTAAAAGCAATTCTAAAATGCTTGCTATGCTCAGTGGGTTTAATTCAGTCTATCACATCTGGAAGGGTTTTTATTCCAAAGGAAACTAAATATCATCTAGAGAGGTGAACTCTAATCTGAGAGAGAAAGAGAGAGATAGTATTTTTACAAAGATGCTATAATATTTTTAGCCACCTGAAAGATATCTAATTTGTGGCCTATTCAATTTCTATTACAACTTCTTAGTTCAGTTCAATCATACTTCTCACTATATCAGTTGTTCTTAATCTAGCTGTACATTAAAATCCTCTGGGGAAATTTTAAGACATTGCCATGTCCAAGCCCTACAACAGACCAATGGAATAAGAATCTCTGAGAAAGGAGTTTCCTAGGTGATTCTAATAGGATTTCGAGTAGTTTAGGCAACAATATTTTGAGGGTCCCATTTTTTTCTTCTATAGCACGTACAGAGGAGGGAATAGAATGAACATGTGACTCAGTATTAGTAGCTCAAATTCAAAAAAGGTAAGGCTGAACTTAAATTTTCCTACCCTATCCTCTTCTCTCTCACCCTCCACACCCAACATATTCACAAATTCTACAAAGTTTTCCTCGTGTTAGTTCATCATTCCATTGCTACCTAATAGCTTACTCTTAGTTTCATCCTCTTTTGCCTGAACCACTGCAAATTTCTAATACCTGGTCTTCCAACATTGCCAATTGTCTCCCTCGAGTTTGTTGTTCACATCATAGTCCAAGTAATATCTGCAAATTTTGAATATGTTCATATCACCAAACTCATAAAATCCCTTTATTAGTTTTTGCACTAATGTAGAGACCATGTTCACCATCATGTCCTATGACGTTCTACATGGTATGACCACCCACTACTTCCCAAGCCACAAAACATACCACTCTTCCTTTTATTCACTTCACTCCAACAATCTAGACTTTTTCAGTTTTCTTGAACACCATTAGCTTCCTTTCAGTATACTACCTTTTTCATTCCTTGCTTAAACCTGGGATGCTCATATTTCTACTTGTCCTTATATTGCAGTTCACTTATCACTACTCAAGAAAGTCCTCACAGACAACTCCAGTATGGGAGATATTACTTTATCATATGCTCATAAAAATTTACTCTCCCCCTCCTATAAAATGGTAATCCCAAACTGGTATTATAGATTTATTAGTGTGATACTCCAGTTATGTAACAAATGGAACAGTAATATAAAATAATATGTAATTAACTTGTAAATATAAAATTAAATATATTCCTTGTTCTCTAAATAAATTCATACACATATACGTGTATATGTGTGTGTTTATTTGTAAACTGCCATTTACTAAGTGATCATGTGTAGCACAAATTTTTCATCAAATTGTTCTAACAATGCCCAAATTATTCGCTGATTTTTAGAAAACATGTTTGTGATCTTTTGTTTAAACTAGCTGTTATGAGCTAAGTAAAGTTCCTTTCTAAGTCATGACTTGAACATAAGGAATCATATAAAGCTTTTTGAACAATTCTATTAAAATGATAGTCATTAGGTGACAATATCAATAAGCAGAGGATTTATTTCTCTTTATATCAACAATAGTATGCATTGCACTAAATCCTCTCAGCTACTGCCGAATTAACAACAATTACATTTAATTTATTTTAACCCTTATAATAGTATATGACATTTTAAAATATATGCAATATCTATATTATTGACTAAGTTATAAAAGTCATTTATTGGAACATCTTATTTAATTAAGTTCAACCTAATCCTTCAGGCCAGGTATGTAAGGTAGAGCTGTGTAGCAGTTAGCTGTAAGTTATATTTTCAAACTTATTTTGTTATTGGCCAAGAAGGCAGGGATTTGATGGGTTTTAACAAACTTATTGAATTAAAAGGTGGAAATTAACAGAGATGGTGAAAAGAGGGACTTCTCAGCATCCCAGTTGTAATTTCCTCTAAGAAAAACCCTAGGGAACTCTCTCAGTGTGCGCAGAGCCTGAAGTGCTTCCCTCCTCAGCTATTCCCATTGATCTAGACACCCTGTTCTCTTGGTCTCTCTCAGGTCCTCTCAAAGCTAATATTCTAAGGAAGCTATAGTTTCCCTGCAATAAAGGGAGTGGTGAGCATGCTGGCTGGCAAAGGCTACCCACAGACAGTTAGGGCTACATGAGCTCTGACTTTTGGCCATTGGGGTTCTAGTGTCCTCCGTAGTCACCAGGGGTGTGTCTCTTGCTGTGTCCACCTTGCCTTCCTGCCAGCCACACCTTGGCTTTGGTATAAGTGTATCAGTGGACCAATGCTAGCCTTAGGCTGACAGGCACCAACCTGCTCCTGTGGTGACCCATCACCTTTCCTTGGAACAAAGCAGGAGATCAGGGAGTGGGATGTCTGTCTTCTTTTGCCTCCCTTGGATCTAAAAATAGAACCAAGGAGGTAGGATTTTGGGGGATACAGCTGTGTGACATGTGCACTCACCAATCAAAACAGAAGTGGAAGAACTGGAGCTGGGTACTGGAGACCTGATTCTGTGCCTGGTGTTAATGCTATATCTGCTGGATAGTGAAGGGGGAGGGGAGGAGGAGGCAATACCACTGGGACAGCAGCTAGTTATCCACTTTACCAGCAGGTATGTAATAATCAACTTGTTTATTCTGATCAGTGTGTACTGCAATGAAATATCAGACCTGTGTAATTATTACTTTGATTCTATCCTCCTACAAGGATGTGCATTCTATGAGGTTCAGACACATAGCTAATTTTGTTCCTTTTTTCTTGCACATTGCCTATTTTAAAGCTGCATCAGGCAGCAGGCCTTCAATAAATATTTGTTATTACATGAATCAATGAGAGAAAATCATGATCATTCGTAAAAAAATTTGGCCTTTACTTAATGGTTTCACACTAAAGTGACAAAACCATTTTACCTCGGAAAATTAGCCTGTCACTAGCCTACAGTTTTTCATTACAGACTGATTTCAAAAGGATGGTTAGAAGTGGTGAAAAATATGCCTCTAGTATTTATACTTTTTTAAGAGAGGGCAGTAAAACTTTAAAGGGGCAGGTCAAGGAGATTGTGGGCCTGAAGCTTCTATAATTTCAAGAACTTCTTTAGAAAAATAATATATCAATACACTTATGACTACATAGTTAAGTAGAAAGTAAATGTTTATATGGTCAGATAAAAATATCACAACAGGGCTTCCCTGGTGGCGCAGTGGTTGAGAGTCCGCCTGCCAATGCAGGGGACACAGGTTCGTGCCCTGGTCCGGGAAGATCCCACATGCCGTGGAGCGGCTGGGCCCATGAGCCATGGCTTCTGGGTCTGCGCGTCCGGAGCCTGTGCTCCGCAACAGGAGAGGCCACAACAGTGAAAGGCCCGTGTACCGCGAAAAATATAATAATAATAAAAATACCACAACATATTTCAAGTATATAAAGAATGACAAAGACCAAATATACAAAATCCAGAAAAATAACATAATGCTTTTATTAAATGTCTATACTCCTCTAATAATTTGTAAAGTATTTTCTTTTTGTTCTTATAGGAAACTCCAATTGTGTAAGATTGAATCTCTTTGCTTATTGTTTATATGTATAACATTTTCTAATCCTATTTCACTTTTTTCATTTTCCTTTCTATTTCTGTGCTCCATGGTAATTATGGTATTTTCCACATTGTCTATTTTACCTTGTCCTTTTTTACTGTTTTGACTTTTTTCTTCTACACTAACTCCTACAAGTTCATTTTAATAAACTTTACCATCTTTTTCCTGAGTTCTTGAATTTCAAATTTTTTTGGTATTCTTTCATTGAAACGACCATTTAGTTACCTTTTCTAGGCTGTGGTAAAATGTTTTGAATTCTCTGTTTCGTGACATCATTATTTTAACAAAGGTTTCTTTTAGTATTTTTGTATTGATTCTTTTTCAACTACTCTTACATTGTTCATCAAAGAATGAGTTGGATATCCTGACAGAGTTATTTGTAGGAGTTTCCTTCTGAAGAGTGCATATTTTGTTGCCTTTTCTGCAATCTGCACCTCTGGGCTGTTTGGTCATTTTCTGTGGGTCTTTCTCGTAGCTTCTTCCTATGCAGGCTCTGCTTGATCTCTACCTACTTCCTTTAGATTTTGCAGATCTCTTCTGATGCAAATTATGGGATATTCTACTTCTGGGTGTGCATTATGCCTTCCTGGAAGTGTATTTTTACTGGCATTTCCAGGGCAGTTTTATGGTCACTCTGTTCACTTCCCCTTGCTAGGCTTCTACATTCCACATAGCATTTGTGAGAGTCATACCTGCTATAAGCAGGCCAGTCTGTGAATGATATATGCCTTTGGATCTCAGTGAATATGGAATTCTTTTTTCTTTTCCTATTTACCTTGCTGCTTTTGTATCATATATAAAAAAAGAGGGAACTTACTATATCTCTCCTGCCATGTTCAGACTGGAAGTCTTGAAATTAAGTTTTACTCTACATTTTATTTTGTACTGTTAAATTTGTTACAGCTTGAGGGGGTATTCTAAAGATGGTGGAAGAGTAAGACGTGGAGATCACCATCCTCCCCACAGATACACCAGAAATACATCTACACGTGGAACAACTCCTACAGAACACCTACTGAACGCTGGCAGAAGACCTCAGACCTCCCAAAAGGCAAGAAACCCACTACGTACTTGGGGAGGGCAAAAGAAAAAAACAGAGACAAAATAATAGGGATGGGACCTGCTCCAGTGGGAGGGAGCTGTGAAGGAGGAAAGGTTTCCACACATTAGGAAGCCCCTTAGTGGGTGGAGACTGCAGGTGGTGGAGAGGGCAACTTCGGAGTCATGGAGGACAGCACAGCAACAGGGGTGCGGAGGGCAAAGCGGGGAGATTCCCACACAGAGGATCGGTGCTGACCAGCACTCACCAACCCGAGAGGCTTGTCTGCTCACCCGCCAGGGCGGGCGGAGCTGTGAGCTGAGGCTCAGGCTTTGGTCGGAGCGCAGGGAGAGCACTGGGGTTGGCTGCGTGAACACAGCCTGAAAGAGTTAGTGCACCACGGCTAACCAGGAGGGAGTCCGGGAAAAGGTCTGGAGCTGCAAAAGAGGCAAGAGACTTTTTCTTCCCTCTTTGTTTCCTGGTGCGCGAGGAGAGGGGATTAAGAGCTCTGATTAAAGGAACGCCAGAGACGGACGCGAGCTGCGGCTAAAGGCGCGGACCCCAGAGACGGGCGGGAGACGCTAAGGCTGCTGCTGCCACCACCAAGGGGCCTGTGTACGAACACAGGTCACTATCCACACCCCTCTTCCGGGGAACCTGTGCAGCCCGCCACTGCCAGATTCCCGGGATCCAGGGACAACTTCCCCAGGAGAATGCACTGCGGGCCTCAGGCTGGTGCAACGTCAGGCTGGTGCAACGACGGGCTGGTGCAACGACGCCCTCTGCCGCCGCAGGCTCACCCCACAATCCACGCCCCTCCATCCCCCCGGCCTGAGTGAGTCAGAGCCCCCAAATTAGCGGCTCCTTTAACCCCGTCCTGTCTGAGCAAAAAACAGAGGCCCTCCAGCGACCTACATGCACAGGCGGGGCCAAATCCAAAGCTGAGCCCCTGGGAGCTGTGAGAACAAAGAAGAGAAAGGGAAATCTCTCCCAGAAGCCTCAGAAGCAGCAGATTAAAGCTCCACAATCTACTTGATGTACGCTGCATCTCTGGAATACATGAATAGACAACGAATCATCCCAAATTGAGGAAGTGGACTCTGAGAGCAAGATTTATGATTTTTTCCCCTTTTCCTCTCTTTGTGAGTGTGTATATGTATGCTTCTGTCTCAGATTTTGTCTGTATAATTAATTTTAATTTTAATAACTTTATTTTACTTTACCTTCTTTCTTTCTTTGTTTCTTTCTTTATTTGTTTCTTACTTTCTTTCTTTCCTTCCTTCCTTCCTTCCTTCCTTTAGACAACGAACCGTCCCTCCCTCCCTCCCTCCTTTCTTTCTTTCCTTTTTTTCTTTCTTTCTTTCTTTCTTTCTTTCTTTCTTTCTTTCTTTCTTTCTTCCTTCCTTCCTTCCTTCCTTCCTTCCCTCCTTCCTTTCTTTTTTCTTTCTTTCTTTCTTTCTACTTCTACTAATTCTTTCTCTCTATTTTTTCTTCCTTTTATTCTGAGCCGTGTGGAAGAAAGGCTCTTGGTGCTCCAGCCCAGGAGTCAGGGCTCTGCCTCTGAGGTGGGAGAGCCAACTTCAGGACAATGGTCAACAAGACAACTCCCAGCTCCACATAAAATCAAAAGGCGAAAATCTCCCAGAGATCTCCATCTCAACACAGACATCAAAAACAATGGGAACTATGAACCTGCAGCCTTCAAAAAGGAGACACCAAACACAGTAAGATTAGCAAAATGAGAAGATAGAAAAACACACAGCAGATGAAGGAGCAAGAAAAAATGCACCAGACCTAACAAATGAAGAGGAAATAGGCAGTCTACCTGAAAAAGAATTCAGAATAATGATAGTAAAGATGATCCAAAATATTGGAAATAGAATAGCCAAAATGAAAATAAATAAGGAAACACAAGCTTTAAATGATATATTAAACAAGATGGAATTAATTCATATTTATAGGACACTTCACCCAAAAACAACACAATACACATTTGTCTCAAGTGCTCATGAAAGATTCTCCAGGATAGATCATATCATGGGTCACAAATCAAGCCTTGGCAAATTTAAGAAAATTGAAATTGTATCAAGTATCTTTTCTGACCACAACACCATGAGACTAGATATCAATTACAAGAAAAGATCTGTAAAATCTCCAAAGAAGATATACAGATTGCCAACAAACACATGAAAGTATGCTCAGCATCATTAATCTTTAGAGAAATGCAAATCAAAACTACAATGAGATATCATCTCACACCAGTCAGAATGGCCATCATCAAAAAATCTAGAAACAATAAATGCTGGAGAGGGTGTGGAGAAAAGGGAACACTCCTGCACTGCTTGTGGGAATGTGAATTCGTACAGCCACTATGGAGAACAGTATGTAGGTTCATTCAAAAACTAAAAATAGTATTACCGTATGACCCATCAAACCCACTACTGCACATATACCCAGAGAAAACCATATTTCAAAAATAGTTATGTACCAAAATGTTCATTGCAGCTCTAGTTACAATAGCCCAGAGATGGAAACAGCCTAAGTGCCCATCATCGGATGAATGGATAAAGAAGATGTGGCACATATATACAATGGCATATTACTCAGCCATAAAAGAAATGAAATTGATTTATTTGTAATGAGGTGGATAGGCCTAGAGTCTGTCATACAGAGTGAAGTAAGTCAGAAAGAGAAAGACAAATACCATGTGCTAACACATATATATGGAATTTAAGAAAAAAATGTCATGAAGAACCTAGGGGTAAGACAGGAATAAATACACATACCTACTGGAGAACAGACGTGAGGATAAGGGGAGGGAGAAGGGTGAGGTTTGACAAAGCGAGAGAGAGGCATGGACATATATACACTACAAAACATAAGGTAGATAGCTAGTGGGAAGCAGCCGCATAGCACAGGGATATCAGCTCGGTGCTTTGTGACCGCCTGCAGGGGTGGGATAGGGAGGGTGGAAGGGAGGAAGATGCAAGGGGAAAGAGATATGGGAACATATGCATATGTATAACTGATTCACTTTGTTATAAAGCAGAAACTAACACAACATTGTAAAGCAATTATACCCCATAAAGATGTTAAAAAAAAAAAAGAAAAGAAAAGAAAAGAAAGAATAGAGAGAGATATCTTATGACCCTTACCCATTTTCCCTCAATGGTAACTTGTGTAGCTACAATAAAATACCACAAACAGAAAAAAAAAAGAAAAAAAAATTTGTTACAACTTATCAAATTTTATTTTAATAATTTTAAGGAGACTATATATTAAACACAGGATGTCATTTATTTAGACAGCAGTTGCATAAAGGAATTGACAGGATATTTAAACTAGGGATAGCCTTCATATCCCTTGTGCATATACTCTGTGCATATAGTTTCTTGAAAGAACACAATGGCAGTCAGAAGCCACTCAGGAAACCCAAAGGGTTAGTGGCAACAGCTCTGCTGAATAAATGTTAAATAGATTATAATCCTTGGGGGAAATCTCAGGGAAAAGCAGTCATAAACTAAAACACAATCAATAGATAAACCAGCGAGCAGGAGAAGCATGTAGCCCAAAAGCAAACAATCAGCTATTTCAGACATACTAGCCTTCCCCGGGGAGACAGGTGGCTTTACTCTTAGTTAAAAGGGCAAGAGATCTCAGGAGACATTTGAGATGTTAACAAGCTTACAATGAGTACATAGGTAATTGGGTACTTTGTGTTTTCTGTGTGCATAATTAATTACAAATGCATAGCCTGCCTGTTTAATCTGACCCAATTGTGGAAATGCTGTAAGGGTTTCTCTCTGCAACTGAAACATCAGAGCAGTTTTGTGATCTTAGAAACAGAAATTGCAGCAACAGTGTGTTTCTCTGTATGCTGGCCTGAACTTTACAGGCTGTGGATTCATATGGCATCAAGTTCACTTTGGAACGGGAATAATGCAACTACGATGAATATGTCGGTATCCATTGTGAAGAAACAGTAAACACATTTACACATAACATGCCGTGCTTTGTATATAGTAGATTCTAAATAAATGTTCATTGAGTTGCCTTAATGAAGTATTACTATATCTCAGAGAATCAATGACTGTGACTTTGGACAATTTGCTGAAGTTTCTCACTTGTTTATCAGCTCTAATATAGGGAGATATAAACCCAAACTATCCATGTACTACTGTCTCTGAAGCCACAAGCAATCCAAAAACCTCTGCATTCCTTTTGAGCTATTCTTGCATAAGCCATTTCATCTCTTTGTAAAGCCAGTTCCGGATTTCTTTGCTTTCAGATTTCAGTAAAAACCATGATTTCTGAAATGAAGTCATCTAATGAAATGAATAAGGTATTTTGGGCAGGTCTAAGTATCAAAGGAGACCACACAGTGGCTGGCAGGGTTTGGTCCCCACAGTCTGATATATGTCAGTGGGAAGAGGTCTATTTTGAAGCATTTGAAGGTAACAACATTATCTATTTCTTTTCTTCGTTTACCACATTTCTCTTTATTTCTATATATTTTTGTTTCTTATTATTAAATCAAGTTATTGGCATAGCACAAACAGAAACGCTGAGTATTAACAGACCAACAAACTCTAATGTAGCCTTACAATTAAAGGCTTAAAGAGAATCTAAAATTAACTTTTTTTTTTAACTTTCAAAGCCAATGAGATGAACTCAAAGGAGAGATGTTACTTACATAAAAAATTAAAAATACAAGGCTTTTAAAAGTAGTCTTGCTTTAATGTAATTAAGGAAGATTAATTATTTTTGTTTTTCGCATCCCAGTGTTTTATGTGTATGTGTGTGCCCTTTAGAGTAATCAGATTAGTAATCACCCTCTTTCTATCCTAGTTAAGGGATGTGTTTTGGGGGAAAAAAAAAAAAAAGAAAAAGGAGAAGAGGACTGTCACTGTGTTTCTATTCAGAAATTATACCCAGGTCTCCATTGACTTCATTTGTCTTTTCCTGTCTACTAAAACACCATTCTTCCTTTTGCTCTCTTATATTGGACCCACTACTCCACACTAGCAGGCTTTTACATTCCCTCAAACATTTTTATCTTGTAGCTCCTACCTTAATTTGCCTTATGCCAGCTCAGGAGTACCCTCTGGCACCTCATTTATGTCACCTCACACAAATATGTTCATCCTTTGAACAGTCCCAGATCATCCTAGTTCAAAGTGAATTCTACTTCTCAAAATTCCTATACTACATATCTGTACCATGTATTTGGCACATCAATTGCAGCCTTGTATATTTAATTATCTCTCATGTGTGCATTAAAAGATCGTTGGAAATAGTGACTATTGTACTTAGTAGATACTTCAACAATAATCAACAATTCTAAAGGTACATCAGCATTTGGAAGTATCCCTAAACAAACTGTGGATTGTGTGTGTATGTGTGTGTGTGTGTGTGTGTGTAACTTTCTATTTTTTTAATTGAAGTATAGTTGATTTACAATATTTTGTTTGTTTCAGGGGTACAGCAAAGTGGTTCACTTATTTTTTTTTCAGACTATAGGTTATTACAAGATATTTAATATACTTCCCTGTGCTACACAGTAAATCCTTGTTGCTTATCTATTTTATGTATAGTGGTTTGTATTTGTTAATACTACACTCCTAATTTGTCCCTCCCTCCCTCCCACTGCCTGGACTTTCTTTTTGTAATTACAAGTTGATCCACTAAGTCACATTTGGCCTTCATTTACTGATTCATCAATTAAGGTTCTCTCATTTTCACCTTGCTATAATGTTAATAATGTTTTGCTAATAGATATACAAGGTCTTTTTGATGCAGAAAAGCATAAGCCTCCTTTATAAATCAACTTTTTATGATAAATGATGACAATAACATAGAAGAATATGACACAGTGCACTGAATTTGTTATATGTAATTTCTATAAGGACTGAGATCTATCAGCTAATATTCATTTCATGTTTGCCCTATTCTCACACACACTCATTCAGACTCAAATGAGACTATTTCTTTGGAAGTCTTCACTTGTCTTTAAGGAGGCCTGATTAATATGTTCTGAAAGCTATCTGACTGTAGAAATTTTAATTTATCCTAAAATTAGGATAAAAAGTAGAGACATTTTAGTATTTTTACATTTTAGTGTATATATACATTTATTTATTTATTTATTTATTTATTTTAATGAGAAACACATTTATTGACCAGATTAGAGCATTTGTGTAGTTCTTTTTCCCTCTGGCCTTACATTATCCAGTGAGGACAGTGTTTTCCATTTATTTATTTATTTATATTTTATATTAACAATGTTGTGATAGTTTCAGGTGTACAGCAAAGTAATTCAGTTATACATATACATGTATCTATTCTTTTTCAAATTCTTTTCTCATTTAGATTGTTACATAATATTGAGCAGGGTTCCCTGTGCTATACAGTAGGTCCTTATTGGTTATCCATTTTAAATATAGCAGTGTGTACATGTCAATCCCCAAATCCCTAACTATCATTTCCTCCCAGACTTCCTCCCTGGTAACCATAAGTTGGTTCTCTAAGTCTATGAGTATGTTTCTGTTTTGTAAATAAGTTCATTTGCATCATTTCTTTTTAGATTCTACATATAAGGGATATCATATGATATTTCCCTTCCTCTGTCTGAGTTACTTCACTCAGATGGCAATCTCTAGGTCTGTCCATGTTACTGCAAAGGGCATTATTTCATTCTTTTTAATGGCTGAGTAATATTCTATTGTACATATGTACCACATCTTCTTTATCCATTCCTCTGTTGATGGACACATTTTAGTATATTTTTAGCAGAAGTCTCTATTGGTGTAAATATAGTTAATTGTTGTAGATTTTATCTCATGATTTATTTGCACAAATACACAAAAGGCTTTGGCGGTCTCTCAGTAATCAGTAGTTTTTGAGATTTAATTTTAATTTGACAAACCAGATGAAAGCAAGGATGAAAAATACATCTACACAAAGATATAAAACCGAACTTGAATAAGAAATAAGGACCTCATTATACCTTTAACTTAAAATGGTCACCTTACAGATATAAAACACACTTGCATAATCAGAATTGTTAAAAGACTAGTCAGGGAAACTTCACCAAAGAGCCACCTGACACACCAGGTCAAAGCACAGTCAAGAGTGATTGCAGACCAAAGAATATGGCTCACCATTTTATACCCATTGCTGTGGCATGTAGGATCATAAACTGTTTATCGAAGGAGATTTTGGAGAATTATTTTTATTCAATACTTTTAACATTGAAATTATTGAGAAAGGACACTAATTGCTTTATTTTCTTTATTTTTTTCCTAAATTTCTTGTCATCTCTTTCATTTCTAACAAAACAAACCCTTCATCTTTAGCACAGCAGGGCTCCGGAGAAAAGAGGTTATGGTAGAGGAAGTCTGGGCTATTCAGAGAATAATGCCTTTTGCAAATTAATGACTGCCTCTACTTGTCTAACTTCCAAACTAAACTCTGGCAAACAACAGCATACAACCAACAAAACACATACAACATTTCCTGAGTCTATCTTACTCCACATCTATTCTGCTTTTCCTAAGCTATACTTCCTAGGTATATGCTAAGAAGCATGTTAAACTGGCATTAGGGGTGCAAAAATAAACAAGTGTTTTGTTTTCAAATACTCATAATGTAGACAATAATTTACCAATATGTTTGAATATTGTATAAGAACAATACTTTGAGTAAGCCCAATGTACATGAATAGGAATGCAGAAAGGAGGAGTGTCAAATGACCTAACGTTGGAGGCTATGAAAGATGAAAAAGACCTTACAAAACATGGAGGAAAAATCATTTCAGCCATTGAAAAGAGAAAAAAAATGAAAGTATAAAAGAATGTAGGTAATTGCATATGGTTTGGTATTCCCGAAACATAATGTAAAAGAAAAAAAGGAGAGAAGTTTCGATTACAGCCAGATCATGAATGAGTGTCTTAGACTTCATTAGAATTTATTGTGTAAGCAGGGAGAGGTCATTGAATGGTCTTAAACAGGATCGCGACTTAATCAGATTCGGGTAGAGGGATGATTCTTATAGCACATAAATGATGATGTGGAAGGGGCAGAGATTAGCAATGAGGAGAGGAGTTAAGAGGCTATTACACTAGTACTCAACTATTTTAAAGAATATCAATAAAGAAACATACATGCCAGTCTTTAAAATATGAATGTCCTAAAAAACTAGCAGGTGGAAATTATAACTTAAAAAAATCTTCTTTTTATTGTTACCACATTAACCATATGATCCTTTGATCTTAATAAAAGCAAAAAGCACAATTTGAAAAGATGGGTGATAACGTTATAAAACGTTAAATAATTCACTTACATTTTTCAAATTATGTAGCTTTTTTAGTGAATTTCTCTAGAGAATTATCTTTCTTATAAGAAGTGTTATTTTATTTCCTTCTTCAAACCTTCTTCATGTAAATGGGAATAAAACTTTCTTAGAATATCATTAGTTGCCCCAGTGGTATACTAGAATAGCCCTTAGCATACTTGAAAACAATGTTAATATTTTATTCTCCAGTCTTGTTATTAAAATAACCACTTAGTTTCTGATATTCCAAATCAGACTGGTAGCCTCAATTAATGGAGAAAATTCAGTAATTTGGTAAAAATTATCCACTTCTTTGCTAATTTCATGATTATAATAGTTATAATTTAGCAGGAGATGATGTTTTGAGTATACCCTTGCTCTACTCAAAAAGTTCCTATTATATTTAATTCAAAAAATTCTTTGTATAATTTCATGAAAGTTTATATGAGTTAGGCTGAACACCCTAACCAGTGGCTAAAGTCTTATAACAACAGAGTTGCTCTATTTCAGATAAGACAATGACCACCTACATAGATGTTTTCTGTGTACATATGTCTATAGACACACATGTCTACTGCAATGAACAAGTCATTTTTTGTTTAAGCAAGTAAAATTATTTCTCTATGCAGTGTTCGTAACCTCTCCCTTTGCTGTCTCCAATTCTTAAGATAAAAGAAGAAACAAACTCCTCCATTATGTGTTTCCCTAAGGGTGATTTATCATGATGTGACCTGGGCCTCTAAGGCTTCTACTTGACAGTCTCATTAAAGACTATTTTCTATCCTTTCTCTTCATTATACAAGTTCTAATTCTCATAGGCTAAGTATGATGAAGCTACTCACAGCAGAAACATACTGCAAAAGTGAAGAGAGAACAAATGTTTCTACATGTCAAGCACATTGCTTATTCTTCTTTCTAGTGACAGAAACTCTTCCCAAGCTAATTAATAGGGAAATATATTTGAATAAATTTTATTCTAAAGTAATTGTTAAGTCCCAGGAAAGAAAAGGAAAATGCGAGGAGAAAATTGATTACTGACTGTCGCTGGAGCTCTTCTTGCATAATGTAGGAAAGATTGTTGACACCCATAGCCATCTATAGCAACAAGAGCAACAGATACGCTCTGGGTGGACTCAGTGCTTAAAGAGCAAGGAGGACTACAGTGATGGTGGGAAATAGCAAGCCAAATTAAAGCAAATTTTATTCATGAAAGTTGCTCTTTTTTTTTTCCTTTGTTAGCTTGAATACATCTTCTCTAAAGAAACAATGACTCACTTTTTTATTCATCATTTGAAATTTTTACATATTGCATTACACTGATTTTCTTTGAAAATAAAATTTAAATAAATAACTTGAAATTTTTGTAATTTGGGGGACTCACAAAGTGGGTTCACATAAAGTATTTTGTATCAAACTTAAAATGAAGCTTGTGTGAAGGTGTGAGAACATTTAGAAAGTTAATCTCATAAAAGTTAGAGACACAGATTAGCAGGTTAAGTGGAAAGCCCAATGTCTGGAAGCTGAGTGGGCAGTGAAGAAATCATGTAATCCACCTTCAACCACATCCTTTCCACAGCTTCATTCATGCTATCATATCTAAATATAAATGATGTGGTTCTCAGAAGGAGGAGGAAGGGGAAAGATTCAGCTTTCCACAGCAGAAAGCTTATTGAACTTAGATTTAAAGACTTAAGTTCTATTTCTGGCTCTTCTAAATTTTAGTCATATATCTTGAGGTGTGGTAAGATTTAAAAGATATAATGAATTTGAAAGAGCTATATAAATTGTATGTAACTATGAAATTGAAAGTTATTATTCTGATCATGTCATCAGTCATTTACCTCCTTAATGCATACTGCCTTAGTTGATATTTATTTGATGATGATTTAGAGGTGTAAAATCAGCATCCCCAGTTGGCGTGTTTGAACTACTCAAGCTATCTCCACATCTCTATGTTGTTGCCCTACATTCTTTATTTTGGCCAAGGTGAATATTTTTCTTCTCTCTTTGGATTTCAAAATATGTACTGAAAAAGGGAAAAAGCAGGTGGGTGTATGTATCCATACCTCTGCCTTCCCTCATATCCCTTACCTATGCCATCTTTTTATCAGTGAGATCCCTCATTCTTTTCTTTCTTTACCAAGCAATAAGACTTGCTGCTGTAGAGCCATTGGTTTCTCAGCAGCGGATACTCTGAATGACCCAGAAGGAGCTGGGAAACTTCAAATCCAACTTCAATACTCCTTTGATGGCTGGGGAAAAGCTAGAGGTAGACTCAGAGAATTTAGTTGCCTTTAAAAATAAAAATAAAAAAATTAGCCAACATCTTCCCCACATTAGTTTTCTCAATCACTCTAGTAAGGAGTTGCCTATCTCTTTTGTGTAAGCATTCAGTTGTACATAGAGCATGTGAGTTCAACTTAGCATCACTGATGGGCATTGAGGGGGTAGGAAAGGGAATGAAGACGAGATATAACACTTTATTAAAATCAGTTTTGTAGAAGAGATCAAATACATTTAGTTTTATTAATTTATTCTGCTGTATTTATATCTTCTAAGTTACTTGACAGTTTAGCATTCTCTGTTTACTTTTGTGTTATTTTAATGCCTGTATATAAATCCAAATGTAAATATCCTGCAAGAGAATCTAACACAAATGCTTTAATTTTCAATTCACCAAATACTTCTCTGGCTGTACTGAATTCTCATACACTGTAAAAACCAGGGCAAGCATGAAATAAATGCTATATGGAAACATTTAAATATTCTGGTTCAGTGAACTGGCACAAAAGGTTGCTGCAGAAATGGCAGATAAGTGATCTAAAGCAGCCAAGGAAGCATGAATGTGGAAAGAAAACTAGAGTAAATTATTTATTGACTACCTACTTAGACTCTGGAATTCTGGTTCTTTGGGGGGGTAAAACATGTTAAATGCATGGTCTCTGACAGAGAAACTTGCAGTCTAGTTAGGGTGAGAATTAGGGCACATCAACACTATTGACAGTAAAAAGTGACATTTTTTTTCATGTAAACTATAGGACTGTGTTCCTATACTAGTTTGAATAATGATTGAATGGGACATCTTTATTTTTATTTGGTTAAACAAGCAGAAGTTTATCTACTCATGAATGAAGTTTATGTCAAATCTTAGTATTATCAATCAATAACTGTCTTTAATAGATATAAAAAGTAGGAGTATTACTGTGAACATATATTACAAACAAGAACATAAGAAAAAGGAAAATGATACATTCAAATCATCTTCAAAAACAGCTTTTCATTTGTTTTTGTTTATTTTAAAATTTTGGATAATAAAATATATAAAATATACAGAGACCATAAAAAATAATGTAAACTCCTCTTATTCAGAGATCTGTAACATTTTAGTGAATAGCCAATCATTTATGAATGCATTCAACAAATACTTATTGTTGCCACGTGGTAAACAACCTTAGAAACAAAAACACACACATACATCTCTGCCTTCATAGACCTTAAGTACCTGTAGTACTTTACCTATAGTAAAGAGATATTAATCCAATCATTAAATTTAAAAAGTAAAACTGGTTCTGTGACAATTCATGGGAAAGTAGCATAATGCTAAGGATGAGATTAGTGAGTAAGAATAAGTATAGTATCAGGACGTGACCTAGCAGGAAGATCAAGAAAGTATTCTCTAAGGAAATTAGCTTGAGATGAGAATGTAAGGATGAGTAGAAATTCATTAAGTAAAACAGTAATGAAAGAGAATCCC
This sequence comes from Neophocaena asiaeorientalis asiaeorientalis, assembly GCF_003031525.2. Classification (NCBI taxonomy): domain Eukaryota; kingdom Metazoa; phylum Chordata; class Mammalia; order Artiodactyla; family Phocoenidae; genus Neophocaena; species Neophocaena asiaeorientalis. The sequence goes on from NW_020174793.1 coordinate 2,978,908, forward strand.
AGGGGGAGAGGACAAGCTCTACAATAAGGAGAGACTCCAGGTACAAAGGCAAGATACAAGACCAGTTTGATCTGGCAGAGCCAAGCATTAAGTGACGTTGGAGATATGGTACTGGTGGACTGAGTTATGGGATTCTATTTTTTATTATAGGAGATATGCGACCCCACCGAAAGGTTACAGATGGGATAGTGACATGCTTAGATTTGTGTTTTCAACAGTTCCCTCTAGATGAAGTATGAAGAACAAATTGAAAAGGAGAATGGCAGAGTGGATGATTTAAACCGGTTAGTTATAAGTTAAGAGGCTAGTTTGCTACTGTAGATGAGAAATAATGGTAATTTGAAGTAGAGTGTTGCAGTGGAGGTGGGCAAAGATGAAATTTTTAGAGATATTTTTTAGCCATAATTATTATAATTGGGTGAGAAATTAAACCATGCAGTGGAGGAAGAGAGAAAAAGATACCAAGAATGACTTCATATTTTCTCAATTATAAGCAAAGTGGAAGGCAAAGCCATTCACTTTAATAAAAAAAAAAATGGAAAAAGACCATAAGTCTATGGTATGTTTGGCTAAATACTTAATGTATCCTTTATTGCCACATTGCCCTGGAGAAAGATTATAATTTCAATGAAAAATATTTACCTATTGTTACTACTTTACTTTGGAATCAAACATTTTCCATAACCGTAGTCGCTGCAGTTATAAGCATAATTTAGGGTCAAGGAGTTTTGAAGATCCGGTTGATGGTTTGTCTCATTGTTTTGGCTCTTAAAGTCTCAGATGCTTTAAGTGGTTTTATACTTCTAGATTTACCATTTTCCTGCTGGTAAACAGTTTGTTTATAGGCCTGCTCTTCCTGTTAACCACTACCTAGTTGGCTAAAATACATTGAATCCTCAAGTAGACAGCTCATAAGGTGGTGGTCTGGCTTTCAATAACCTTCCTTCCCTGTGAATGGCACCTTTGGATCACATTAATTACATGAACCCAAGTGATTGTTATTAATTCAGTTGTACATGCTTGACTTAATTTAAGCAAACCAGATTTAGTGTGCTGGAAATTTGAAACCTATAACATAACACACATACACACACAAATATGGAATAAGTAGAGCTGAGTCACATTAATTACAAAACTATAAAAAACAGTTCATAATTGATAACTGTTGGGATACCGTGAATTGATGCCAAATTCATTCCCTTCTAGGTTGTTGGTGACTATTCAACCCTTCCTTTGATCTAATGTACTACTCTTCCTTTCCTCCAAAAATATTCCTTTACAACAAAAATATTATTGTCTGCTATGTCACAAGAACTGTGTTGTTTATCACAGTTGCACACAAAATCTAACATGGTTCCTGCCCTCAAGGAAATCACAGTTTAATAATCAGAGAAAATCATGTGAGTTGAAACTTACACAAAATTAGCTGGGCTCGACAGAAATACATGTGTGGTAGGAGTTGTCAATTGACAGTAAGAGAGATCAGAGACGGGATAACAAGTGACAAAACGCTTCATGTAGAAAGTGATGTTATCACTAGCTTACAGAAGACAATTAGGTGGAAATTGGGACTCAGGAGGTGGAGAGCTTAAGTCAGAGGGAGACAGGTGAGAAAATACTTAGATGTAGAGCAGCAGAAAATAGATTCGAAACTGCAATTATCTTGGGACGGCTGAGAACTCTGGGAGAGAACTAAAATAAGGGTGCTGTGAAAATAAACCTTGAGTGATGAGCAGGGACCAGATTGCAGAGAATCTTGTAGAGCTTGCCAAGAGTTTCAGACTTCATCCTATGAAAAATGGAGACACACTAAAGGTTATTAAGTAAAAGATTCACGCGATTAGTTTTACTTTGCAGGAGAAGAGAGTCAGTAGAAGATCTACTGCAATTTCTGGGGACTATTGCAGGGATGCAGCCAGAGGTGATGAAGGTCAAAGGAAATAATAGAGGAGATACAGAAAGAGGAAAATGCGAAGAAGAAACATTTGATAGAGCTCGGTGACTGATTATATTTGCAGTAAAAAGATGAGTGTGGGACACCTCTCATATTTCTGACTTTATACTTAACCTCCTTGTATTTGATTACTTTATCTTTAAAATAGAGATTAAACACTGCCTCTAAGATGTTGTAAGGAATAAATTTAGATAGCATTTGCAGAGAATCTATCACTGTGTACAGCATATAGGAGAATTTCAAACATATTTAGCTGCCTCCCTTCTTTCCTTCTACTTATCAGATTATTTAAAATAATCAAAGAAATACTCTTAATGTTGATCACAATTAGTGCCAATTTATTTTTCATTGTATAAGCTGCTAATTATTTCACTTGTTGGGATTAAAACAAATTCCTTACAAAATGTAATCTCACATAAGTATCTCACAAACTAATACTTTGTGCATCCCAAATGAAATGGAAAAAAAAAGGTTCTTACATCTTTTAATGTCACAATTTTTGAACATGGGATTTAATTTTATTAAAAAGTAAAATCACCTGCAGGAAATTTTTTAAAATCCAGGACTGAGTTAAAACTTGAACTGTTTATAGTAATTCTATTTTTAAAACAAGCATATTTAAAAACTTCTGTTATCAACTACCTCAACAGCAAAGAAAGAAATTAGCACTTTCAAGTCACTCTCATTGGTGTCATCGATCTGATGTTATCAGTTTGGATGAAGGGGTGTGTGTGTGTGTGTGTGTGTGTGTGCCATTCTTTTTATTTTTTAATTTAATTTAATTTTTTTTTATACAGCAGGTTCTTATTAGTTATCCATTTTATACATATTAGTGTGCACATGTCAATCCCAATCTCCCAATTCATCATACCACCACCATCCCCCACCACTTTCCCCTCTTGGTGTCCATATGTTTGTTCTCTACATCTGTGTCTCAATTTCTATCCTGCAAACTGGTTCATCTGTACCATTTTTCTAGGTTCCACATGTATGCATTAATATACAATATTTGTTTTTCTCTTTCTGACTTATTTCACTCTGTATGACAGTCTCTAGATTCATCCACATATCTACAAATGATCCAATTTCATTCCTTTTTATGGCTGAGTAATATTCCATTCTATATATGTACCACATCTTCTTTATCCATTTGTCTGTTGATGGGCATTTAGGTTGCTTCCATGTTATTATGCTTTTGCCCATTCCACTTTCAAAAAAGAGGCAAAACTGAAAAGACTAGAATATATTATTTATCACAGAGATTAGAGTATCTATATGGAGTTGGCCTTCTCTTACTGTAAAATTTGAGTCAAATATTGATTTTAATTGCCCAAGGTTATAAGGAGAATTTTCACTGATATAAAACAGGTTCTACTGGTTTAAAAAAAAGTTCAATAGCTTAGAGTATCAATAAGAGCATAGACCATTAGAATGGTAAAAATAATTTTTCATTTTATGTCTTACTATTTATACCTCAATTTAACTTAAGAGTACAAGTTGGACTTATAATTTATGCATTGCTAAATCAACCATTTTCTTAACAATTAATACTTACTTTTTATTCTGTCACTTATGATACCACTTATTGCATAGCAATTGCTCAGTTCACACTACAATCAATAAAATGTGAGCGACTTTCTTCTATAGAGAAAGTGACCAGAAAAACCTAGCTGACCAGAAAATGCTCAGTTTGGCAAGGGAGATAGATATGATCTTGTTTTTCTGTTTTATAAAAACATATAGATACAACTCTTGTAGCCTTAAGTATATGACTCTCTACAAGATATTAATAGTTTAAAAATATATACTTTTTAAACTAGCTAGCAATTATCCATCTTAAATAAGGATAATAGCAATTGATGTGAAAAATATTTACTATATAACTAGCTACTTTTAAGATTCAATATTTTGTTTATAGACCTTTTAATAAAGCAACATTAGATATAGAAAATGCATGCACTTATGGCTAAATACCTATTCCTAGTATGCAAATCACAATTTTAATATAGTGATTACAGGAGGGAAAGATTAAGGGTAAGCTTTCATAGTTTTGAAAATGTTCCCAATTTGAATTTTATAAAATGAGTCAGTTTTCTCTAAGTAATTATCTGACCTGTTAATGATTTCCTGTTATAAATAAAATGTGAATGTCAGCATAGGCAAGAAATAAAATAGTGAGAAACACAGACAACATCTCGGTCAGTTAACTGAGCCTTTACTTAATATATACTACAAAAATGCATTTTTCCTCTGAATCCCAGAGCCCAAAAGGTTTCAGGAAAACAAGGTTTTTTTTTCCCTAAGAATTTAACTAAATCTATTTGGCCTGTGAATATCAATTTTAATTTTGCATATATTTTATATATGCATATATATTATCAAAAATTATTGTAAACCACAAGATTTTTACTGCTGTTAAATTTTTCATTTCACTTGGGCTCATATTTAGCATGTTATCCTCTCCTGATTGCTTCTTTTATGAAAAATTTATAAAATAATTTGCTCCACAAATATGTATAAACATAAAAATTGAACCAAAAGTTCTTTTAAGATAAGTAAAGCTTTCTAAGTGTCTTTTTGTTCAGTTACTTGATTTCTATTCTGCTTAGTCTGTGTGATGATAGTTGTGTTTGAAATGTTGTATTTTTCAAAATGTAAACATTTTACTATAAAAAATCTCACACGTTCATGTTTTTTCAAAAGGTACAAAATGGAAATGTAGTCTTCCTTCCTATCACCACAGCTGGTTCCACCCTCCACAGTCTCACTTATTGCAAGGAATCATTTATTGCAAGGAATCGTTTATCTTTCCAGTAGGTTTCATCGCATATATAAACATTTATTCATACACATATATTATGCATGAATGTGTATATGCACTTTTTTGAAGCACATGCAATTCATACTATAACTACTATATTGCATCCATTAGTTTTTCCATGAACAATATCGCAGACATATTTTAAATATTAGTAATCTTGGATGTGAAATGTCTAGGTCAAAAGACACATGCATTTTAGTTTAATGGCTGTTTCTAAATTGTCCTCAAAAGATTATACCAATTTACATACTCACCAAGATTATGAGAGTCCCTTTTTTACCCCTGCTTATACTAATAGAGAAATCTTTAAGTCCAGTAAGTCAAAAGTGCAAAAGTGTATTTTATTGTTGCAATTATTTGTTTATAAGCATGGTTGGCTAGACTTCACGTATTTGTTGCCTATATATTCCTTTTTGTGAGTACTCTTTGCTCATGTCTTTTGACTGTTTTTCCACGATAATTATAAAAGCTAAAATGTATTGAGTGCTTATTATGGGTCAAGCACTATTCTATGTAGTATGCAGGTGTTAAATCATTTAAGTCTCACAAAAAAAACAGATATTATTTTAATCTCCATTTTAAAAAATATTGAGGCAAAGAGAGGGTAAGCAACATTGCATATAGGGTCATTGAACTAGTAACAGATTGAGTAAGGATTCGAAGCCAAACCCAGGGTTTCTGTGTTTACCTGCTCGGCAGTGTTGCCTCTCAGTATTAAATTGTTTGAATTTTTCATATTACCTTAGGAATGCTTTTTCTATAGGGAGAAAAAGTATTTCATTAAAATAATATACAAGAAAAATATATTAAGGAAATTAGCCCTATACTAAATGATATATAATAATTTTCCTATTTTTTTCCATTGATCTTTGGATTTTTTGTTTATATTTAGTTGTTTGCATGAGGGGTATTATTCAAATGTAAATCAAAATTTCTGGCACATTTTATTAATTTATGAAGTTTCAGAAATTTCAACCATATATTTTGTATTGGAGTGTCAAAATTGTTTTCATCAGTTCTGCTTTAAAATGAATTCAACAGCACTTTCTTTTCTTTTTCTTTTTTGCTAATTTAACAAATATCCTTAACTCTTCTCAGTAAACAAGAGGCACAATTTATCATTCCTCTTTTGGATGTGCATAGAGATCATATTTATTTAATCTTAATTTATTATTCTATTCTGATAAATTTATTATTCTATTAAATTCTATTATATTCTATTATTCTATTAAATTATTCTATAAATTTATCTGCAAAATTTATTTTGGACATTTTTCATGTATTCTGGTGAGACAACTTCAGTTTCTTAGCAAACTCTGAAAAGGAACAAATGAACAAACAAAAAACCGTAATAACAACAATCCTACTTCTTCAATGAGGATTGTAGGGAATGTAGGGCTGAGCTCACAGGTCACTTTCTATTCTTGTGACTCCAAACTTCAGAAATATATATGAGCATTCACTTTTCATAAAAGTAATTCTGTCTGATGATTTACATTCAACCTACTGCTTTTGGTTCTGAAATACTTTTTTTTTGTGTGTGTGTGGTACGCGGACCTCTCACTGTTGTGGCCTCTCCCGTTGTGGAGCCCAGGCTCCGGACTCACAGGCTCAGTGGCCATGACGCACGGGCCCCGCTGCTCCACGGCATGTGGGATCTTCCCGGACCGGGCAAGAACCCGTGTCCCCTGCCTCGGCAGGCGGACTCTCAACCACTGCGCCACCAGGGAAGCCCTCTGAAATACTTTTTGCCCCATATCATATAACTGTAAATGTTTTCTACATGTTGTTCTAGTATATTGTGTTTTTTGTGGGGTTTTTGGCCATTTTATTATTACACTAGAATATGTATTTATATTTAAAACTTCACCCTGTGTATTGTTGAATCTGTCATGGGTTAATATAAAAACCTACATTTTAAAAACTTATGGTTTTATATATTTTTAAATTGAATGTCAGGTATTATATTTAAAAATATTATCCACGTAGCTGGGGAAGAGGAAAAGATAGAACTTAATATATATAGAAGACATGAACCTAGTAGGTATTTTGTATGTATTAATTTCAATAATTATTCAAAAAGGTTATGAGACAAATATTGTTCTCATTTTATAACAAATGAAACAAAAGCTCAATGAGATCAATTAACTCTCCAGTGACCTACTGAGGCTGTCACATAGCCAGAATTCACACTATCTTGCTTTGGCTCCAACATCTACGTTCTTTCTGCAACAGGATGCCATTTTCTACATTAGCTCAAAAACATAACTCTGTCTAAACAGCACATATTTGGGGCAGGAGTTTGTGTTGAACATAAAAATGTCATCATATTTGGCTACACTAGCTCCCATTTCAGTAGACTGTATGTTGCTCTGTATTAAAGTGAATAAAAAAAGAAAAACTAAATTTTACCTCATAAAAGTATATTTGGATTAAGTTCTACAAGCCATTCATACACTTAACCACTCATTCATTTATGTAATAGTTACTTACCTTGAATTTACTATGTCCAAGAAAATACTATGGGATTTAAGACCTAGCCCCCACCCTACTGAAAACAAGAAAGAAGTTGGAAGGAAACACTTGATATGTAAAACACATTTACAATTGATGAAAACATATGGCAAGTGAAAAATGAGTCATGGTTGTAGTGTCAAAATATTTTATTGTCAATATTTTTAAAAAATTCAAAACAAAATAAGGAAAAAATAAAATATCCCAAATCCAAATGCTCAGATATAAAAATATGAATATGGTGTTGCAATTCCTTCTAGACTAGTCTCAAGATATATTATTTACACAGTTTAGATCAGTGTTTGGTTAACTACATGTCACAACTCATTTGTTGGCCAAGAAATCACTTTAATGAGTCACAACTTAAATTCTTTAAAACATTAAACTAGAAGAAAATGTCAGTATGTATTATATGTAATAGGATGACATTGCTTTGAAACATTTTTTTAATTTGTATACTTATTTACTGTATATATGTACAATATATTTCTTACTTAAGGCAGTTATCAAAACATTTGAATAGCACCTATTTAGATCATTTCATAAGTGGAATGTTATATTCTTCTTTTCCATATAAATAACATTTTTCTTTTCTTCAGATATTTTTAATAAACACCATTTCCTATGGCCATGGAATATTTCCTCAGATTGCTCCACCATGGTGTTATCAATTACTCCAGGCTTGGACATTTTGTTCTTGTCTTTTTTACTGTAATGAATAATCCAATGATTTTGCTAGATTTTTTGTTTATTTTCTTCAAATAGATTCCTAGAATTACTATTATGAAGTGAACAGATAGTAACTTTAAAATGTCATTTATAATTATTGTTTATTTAATTATAGTTATGTATTTCTTCACTACATGAAAATTCATATTTTTACAAATAAAATATATTACAGAAAATTTAGATTAGAAAATACTTTTAATCTTCCTACACAAACACTATTACTGGTTTCATCATTTATGTATTTACTTAAATTTTCATTGACTATTATAAAACACAAATTATTTATCTAAAACCTATAGCAACATAGAATACCAAGAATAAATTGGAGGCAGTGGTACCCAGAAAGGGGGTCGCAAGAGAGGTGAATAAGCTACCCTTCATTTCCAAAAGATAAAAGTTTTATGTCTAAAAATCTGCATAACATATACATTTTAAAGGGAGACAATATGATTACAAGATCTGAGGATAACTGCCTCGTGCCACTACATCTAAAGAAGTATTTTTCCTTTTTAAGCACAATCAGAAACATTGAAATATTTATTTTGTGGAAACTTTGATTTTCTGCCCAGATCCTGAACAAGACTCCCAGACTGCTTTGCTGACCAAGGAATGATGAGTATGAGGACAAGCCACGCCACTCAGATTCATGGATCAAAAAATCCAAGATCAATTGCCAGTAACAAACGTTAAAACTGCCAAAAATACTCAGAGCAACAAGCTGGAATGCATAATGCAGTACCCTAAGGTGAGGGATTACCTCCTGTTTAGTCAAGCAGCTCAAACATGAAAGCAGAAGCCACTGTACCTGATCCGTTGTGACTTTGAAAAGTTAAAAGAACACACACTAGTAGTAAACACACAGAATTTGGACTTGGCTATTAGCTAGCCCTTGGCCTGGAGAGTGGCATTTATTTATGGGTGAATAACCAGGCTCCTTGCTGATTAGATTCAAAGTGGGGAAAAGAGGAAGATCCTTCAGCAGTGCAATGAGTCTTGTGTTCTCACTTACTTGGAGAAATACAAAGGTTTTTATATATTTTTTTTAAAAATGGGAAGTCTGTATAATTTAGGAAGGAAAAGAGCATATAATTGTGTTATCTTCTACCCTCCAAGCCTTGTATTTATAAAGAAATGGAGAGGCAGCTAGGAGGACCACAGACTCTCCCAAAGGCTGGATTTATCCTGTGTAGCAAACTGTCTGCCAGCTTTCTAACATCACTGTTTGGGCTCACTGACTAAATGACCAGAGTGAATTATTCAAAAGTTATGTTGAAAAAATCCCTTAAGCTGTCAAAAACTCTATCCTCTCTACATTATACTAGCTTCCAAAATTAGTCAGTATACTCTTTCTCCCTTCTGAAAATATTAATCAGAGCAGGATAGTGAGAGGTATTGATAAGCAAAGCCCTTATATCACCAAATTGCTCAGCTAGTTTCTAAAATCAGAGATTACTATGCTCTGAACATTTGTGTCCCCCCCAAATTCATATGTTGAAATCCTAACTCTGACGTGGTACAAGAAGAAGCTGGCAATCTGCAACCCAGAAGAAGGTTCTCACCAGAAAGGACCAGGCTGGCACTTTGATCTTGGACTTCCAGCCTCCAGAACAGTGAGCAATAAATTTCTTCTGTTTATAAGCCACCCGGTCTATGATATTTTGTTACAGTAGTCTGTATGAACTAAGACAGAGATTCATGCTTTGTGTTAGCATGTCGTTTTTTTTTTTTTTAAATACTAAGGTCTTAATGGATACCATATAAAAACAGCTAATAGTTACCCAAACCTTAATATGAATTAATTAAATGAAATGCTTTACAAACAGCTAGTTCCCAGAGATACTTCAGGGAAATGGTTGATACAATGGAAGAAAAGAAAGGAAAAATACTGGAACACAAAATTAATCTGGATAGGGTCCTGGTAGACACAGAGCCAATCAGAAGTCAATAAAGGGAGAAATAGGATCTGAGATAACACTGTACTGAGTGGTTACAAAATATTCAGAGACTATTTTATTCACCTCCTTCCCTTACTCCCTACATTCTCTCCTTCTTTCATTTATTACTTATAATTTTTAGAGCCATAAAATATGCACTCAAGGAGTTCATGCTTGATTAAGGAAAACAGCATCAAAGGCAAATAACTGTAATCCAATCTCAATGTCAAGGGAGCCCTTAGCAACAAGTGGTTAGGTTTATGGAATAAGCAAAGAAAGGCATCACAAAGCAGAGACTATTTCATTTGGAGCTTGAAGAATACATTCCTCACTTTTTGCTCTCATAGTAACTCCCTGCTCAAAATTCAAAATTTAATTCAAAATATAGACTCCCATACAAAACAAAAAGAGTAGAAATATTGAAGCAGGCTACTGAATTGTTAATGGGTCCCAAACTGAGCAAACATCTTAGCTTCTTTAGGACCTCATGAGAGAAAAAGCACTTGTCTAAACCCATGAGTACTAGGATTATCATCAAAATATTGTTATGGCAATACTCTACTTTTTTGATAAAAAATATTACTTTAAACCTTTTCAGTCCCCGTTCATTACAGAGTTATCTCAAACTCGTTGACCTGAATGTGGGTGAAGAAAAACTTGTAAGCCAAAGAGCCAGTAGAGTAATTAACACATAAAGAATGAATACAGAAAAGAAACATATAAGTCACTCTATTAAACTAAAGTTTTTGTTACAAACACACTAATTCCAACTGTATTTCTTAGTTAACTTAGATCAGTTCATATTTGCTTAACACTTATTAGCTAAAATGGATCATGACAAGTAGAACATTTTTAAAAGAATGAATAAAGCACAATTCCTTGCCATCATAAAACATAATGTTCATAAAAGATACACATTACATAAAAGATATATGTATGTTATATGTCATATACATATATATGTATATATAGTGATAGATATATCTAGATCTATTTATCAAGTATCTAATATATACCAGGTACAGTATTATTAGAGTCCGGGAATAACAAAATAAAATATACAGTTTCTGTCCTTCAGTAGTTTGAAGTCTAGCAAGGCGAAAGACAAATCAACAGTCATGTGCTATAACTGTTGTTGCCCTAGATGAGGCAAGAAAAGCTCTAATCTCAAACTCCCAGAATCCTGTAAGGCTTCCAGGAGGCAATTACATTATTTCTGAACTGAGCTTTGGAGGATGAATAGTAATTAGGTGTCTATAAAAGGGATGAGCATTGGAAATTGGGGATCCTAGCATAACTTTACAGAAAAATAGACCTCTTTTACCTGAGTAAATCACTGTCTTTTCTGCGAACAAATGTACTCATGCATGTAGCAATGAATAAGAGTTAATCATCAAGTGTTTTTTATATTATTTTTTTCCTTTATTTTTTATATTGGAATATGTTTGATTTATGATGTTGTGTTAGTTTCAGGTGCACAGCAAAGTGATTTATTTATACATATACATGTATCTATTCTTTATCAGATTATTTTCCCATATAGGTTATTACAGGGTATTGAATATAGTTCCCTGTGCTGTATAGTAGGTCCTTGTTGATTATCTATTTTATGTATAGTAGTGTGTATATGTTAATCCCAACCTCCTAATTTATCCCTCCCCTTCACCTTTCCATTTTGGTAACCATAAGTTTGTTTTCTAAGTCTGTGAGTCAGTTCCCGTTTCATAAATAAGTTCATTTGTATCATATTTTTTCAGATTTTACATATAAGAAATATCATATGATATTTGTCTTTCTCTGTCTTACTTACTTCACTTAGTATGATAATCTCTAGGCCCATCCACATTGCTGCAAATGGCAGCAATTTTTTATTCATTCATTTTTATGGCTGAGTAATATTCCATTGTATATATGTACCACAACTTCTTTATCCATTCATCTGTTGATGGACATTTAGGTTGCTTTCACGTCCTGGCTATTAAAAATAGTGCTGCAATGAACACTGAAGTGCATGTATCTTTGCAAAGTATGGTTTTCCCTGGATATATGTCCAGGAGTGAGATTGCTGGATCATATGGTAGCTCTATTTTTAGTGTTTTAAGGAAACTCTATACTGTTCTCCATATAAGCTGTACCAATTTACACTACCACGAACAGTGTAGGAGGGTTTCCTTTCTCCACACCCTCTCCAGCATTTATTGTTTGTAGACTTTTTGATGATGGCCATTCTGACTGGTGTGAGGTGATACCTCATTGTAGTTTTGATTTGCATTTCTCTAATAATCAGCAATGTTGAGCATCTTTTTCATGTGCTTTATGGTCATCTGTATGTCTTTTTTGGAGAAAGGGATAACAGGATTCAAGTTGTCCTCACATTCTAGTACTTACTGTGTTCAAACATTGCACGTATGGAACAGCAAAATATATTGAGGAAGTGAAGAGTATGATGGAAGAGGGATAGACAGTTACACAGGGAAAAGATTATGAAGCAATATGTACATCATAATCCTGGCAAGAATCATATTTATTGAATGCCAAGTAAAAATTAAAGAGGACACGAATAAAAGTGCTAAAAGTAAAGACAGAGAGAATAGGATAGATAACAGGTATTTAGGGTGTGAAACTGACAGTGTTAAGTAATATTTCAATATGAAAGGTAAGGGAAAGGGCACCCAAAGGTGACTCCCAATTTCCCTTGCTTGCTGTCAGAGTTACTCCAGTGTCATTCACTGAAATTTAGACTGAAGGTCAAGGAGACAATTTTGGGAAGGAGATGATGTGTTAAATAAAGGACAGATGAGTTTGAAATGCCTTTAACAAATATATAGTTGCAAAGTAGGACATACATATATGTTTTTTGTTCACCTTTAGTAGGGTATATTGATTGAAAAGGTCAGGGACCTACAGTAGAACTATGTTTTGTTTAATAGAAATAACTGATAGAACATTTAAGGTACAAAAAAATGGCAATATTTGGAAAAGGAAGGTTCTAAAGAAAGCAATGAGGTAAAACTAAGAATGGTACAGTATGTACTGTTTTTTACTTTCTACAACACAAACAACATGTTGTGTATTTCCATTTGTTGTGGAAATGCACAAAATATAATTGAATCATCTGTTGCATATATAGAGGCAAGATTAAACAGTTGAGGGAGCATAGTGTACAAGATGGGAAGAATAGCTGCATATGCAGTTTGTGTATTAAATGATGCATGAACAATTTTAAAGTAGACATCAGTGTTATACTTATGGACACTTTTAAACCAGGAATCCATTGCTGTTGCCCAGATTATCGTTACAATCATTTACAGTGATGAATGATGGAAAGGAAGAGAACAGAATAATTACTAAGTGCCTATTCATCAGGTCTTATACATACGTTCTTGTTAAATACTCAAAGTACTTCAAGGAAAGGGCTATTTGTCTCCATTTGTACGTGAAAGTGTTATCTCCGATAACTTAAATTACATAGCCAAAGTCAAAGGACCCAGAGATAAAATTAGTTTTAAAACCAAGTTGTGCCTTATTTCGAAGGATGATAACTGGTGTTAGAAATAACACCCTAAAAGTGTTTGATGAGTGAGTGATTGAATGAATGAATGACTGAATCACTGATGTCCTTGGTAATCAACATATCTTTTACTTGCCTATAAAATTCAGAAATTTTTGTTGATCTAGGAATGGGCCCCCTTACTGTTGAAGATTCAAATCAGTTATTTTGCAACTACAGCATTTTGCTGGATGCCAGGAGAGAGTATTGCTGTGTCAGTGGTTTCTTGAAGGCTGCATCTGCATTTCAGGTTTACTTAGTTGAAAAAAGGACTCATTGACAAATTAAGGTTTCAAGTATTCTTTAAATTAAGTGTTACTTAAACAAATCAAGGGTTATTTAAAACTATTCTGAGTGATTTGCATTAATTTCAATGTTTCCTCCCTTTATAATTGACTTGACCTGGACCTCATTCATTTCACAAAGGAGCAGGACAACAATGGTTACTCGAAAAGTAAATTGCTGAGGAGAAGCTTGTCACTGAGTGCTCTAATTACAATCCAGCTGAATAATAGATTCAAGAGGGAAATTTTACTTTCAATTATATAAACACCTTAGGAAAACAGTGTATATCTATATGTATATAAGTGTATATATATATATTCTGTAGTATATATTTATATACATATGTGTGTAAACACACAAACACATGCACACACAAATGAAGAATATATGTATTCTCTATATGTAATATGTATGCATATTTAATACATATATATAAAACATTTTATTAGTGAAGAAAAATCTCTGAAGTCATTTTCTTCCAAAGGCATACAGACTAGCATGTAGAGAAAAGGCACTATAATATGTCTTTGTTAGAATTACAAATTTATGCAACATTTTGGTAGGAATTTATTAACATCTAAAACATTTAAATGAACATAGTTTTAACAATTTTACTTAAGTAATCTGCACAAAAATAGACTAGCATAAGTGTAAAAGACACTTTGCAAATGGGAATATATTCATTACTATTATGTTTGTATGAATGCAATTCTGGAAATTATAAAAATATGCCTTAAAAATAATGAATAATTTGTGGTACTTACATACCATGGAATATTATGTTAAAATTAAAATTAATGATATGTACTGAACAACATAATATCCCCAATATATTTTTATATAAAACAGAAAGCAAGTTTCACACAAAATATATATGAAAAATGGAAAGAAAAGAAAAAATAAAGAAAAGAAAGAAAAAGAGAGGGAGAGAAAGAAAGAAGGAGGGAGGGTGGAAGGAAGGAAGAGAGGGTAGGAGGAAGGGAGGGAAGAAGAAAGATAGAAAGAAAGATTCAATAAGAGAAAGAGAAAAATTATGAATGCCTTTTTTGTGTATGTATAAATAATTCCTGAATAAACAAAAAGTGAAAATGCGTTGTGGAAAAAGAGGTTTTCTTTTTTTCATTTAAAATTCAAGTCTCTTCACTTATTTGTGTATCATTAATTACAATGAACCTGTGTTAGTTTTATTATATTTTTTAAAAGATACCATCAGTATTAATAGAGTAATTTAAAAGGGAGGTTAATGAATATGTGTACATGCTTCAAGTTACTATCACTAAATATGAACAAACTTACTCATAATTTTCATATAAGATCAAACAATAGCATCCCTGATTTTTATGATAGTTTGGCCTGAAGAAATATTTATAAACTTAACCAGCAATACTATTTTCACTTGCGTGGATTTGTCATATGGCACACACACAAAAATAGTGTTCTTCAACTCATTGAGGACATTAAGTCACAAAGATTTTTGTTTGTTTGTTTTGTTTTATTGTCACAAGAAGTTTAGGTTTTAGTGGCCTCTTGAATAAAGCAAACAAAACCCATGGCTTAATGCAATAGCTCTTGCTCCTTTGCCAAATATCAGTTAAGCACATATGCATGGGTTTATTTCTGAGCTCTCAATTCTATTCAATTATTGGTGTATGTGTCTGTTATATGCCAGTACAATACTGTTTTGATTACTATACCTTTTTAATAAAGTTTGAAATCAAAACATGTGATGCCTTTCTCTGGGCCTCCAATTTTCTTTCTCAAGATTATTTTGGCTATTTGGTGATTCCATACAAATTATAAGATTTTTTTCTATTTCTGTAAAAATCGACATTGGAATCTTGATAGGAATTACATTGAATCTATAGATGGCTTTGGGAGGTACGATATTTTAACAACATTAATTCTTGCAGCCATGATTATGGAATAATTTTCCATTTATTTGTATCTTCTTCAATTTCTTTCATCAATGTTTTATAATTTTCAGTGTACAGATCTTTCACCTCCTTGGTTAAATTTATTCCTGAGAGGAGTTTAAGATGATGGAATAGAAGGACATGGGGCTCACATCCTCCCACAAACATATCAAAAATACATCTACATGTGGAACAATTCTCACAGAATACCCACTGAAAGCTAACAGAAGATATCTTATACAATCAAAGCTGTAAGAAAGATCCCTACTTATCCAGGTAGGATGAAAGGAAAAAAGAATCGGGATGGGACCTGCACCCCTGGGAGGGAACTGTGAAAGAGAAAAGGCTCCCTTATCCTGGTAACCTCTTTCGCCAGCTGAGAGGTCTGATGGGACAGATAGGGAGCTGCAGTCAGTCATCTGGAATTTGCTTGAAAGGAGGGTATGGGAGTTGGCTTGCTACCAGACAGGGTAGGGAGAGTTGGACACAGATGGTCCATGCCACATCCCCATGCTCTCCAGCCTGAGACTTGCTCCTATTGGTGTGTGCTGCAGTTAGGTGCTGAAACTCCAGCTTCAGCAGGCAGACCTGGGGAGAGGATTCTGTTTGGCTGTGCAGAGATAGCCCAAAGGGCCTGGCATGTGGTCCAGGCTGCAATTGGGGGTGCACGCAGGATAGAGTGTGAGTCTGCCATAGGAAACACATTATCAATGTGTGAAAGGCATGATGTCATGGGTCTGCCATCAGAGCCTCATTGTCATCATGCTCATGGCTAGGTGCAGCTCTGGCTTTGGTGGGTTTTGGCAGAACACCAGAAGCTGGAAGGTGAGGCTGACATATATGCTGACTGTCTGCACTCCCACAGTGGGGGTGACTTCAGCTGGCTTTGGGAACTCATGCTTAATGGAGGCAGGTCCAAGACAATAACCAGCCCTCTCACAGTGAAGTTGGGTACAACGGTAGTGCCAGCAACAGCAGCCTTTGTGGGCACACACACTGGGGTGGCCAGAAGCATCACAGAGTCACTAGTCCCCACAGATAGCTCCTGAAGGGGAATAAAAGGTCACTTCTTTCCCAGTGGGAGTGCTTTGGTCCCTCCTACCTCACACCACAGCTTAGAACCGGATCTGGGGGCCTCTACTCCAACTGGGTGCAGACCCTGCCCCCACAGGGCTTTTACAACCACAGAGCAAAGAGGAGGCCCCACCCAATAGCCAGGGCAGGCTCTGGTCAAACACACCTCCCGTCAAGGGGAAAACAGCCAGCATGCTCTGAGGAAAGATGAGGCAGGTATCCATACCAAAAACAACCCTCACACCAAGAATATTAGATTCACACAGGCTGCACAGGGACACTAACACATGAAAACAGTCCTTCAAGACCACAGTCAGAAAAATATAAGTAAAAGAAAAAGCAGAGGGACTGTGACCAATTAAAGAAACATGAGAAATCCCCTGAAAGAACAATGAAACAGACCTCTCCAGTCTACCAGAGCTGCAAGTTCGAAAAGAAAGAACTAAAAATGCTAAAGGAATTAAGAAAGACTATAGATAGAAATGCAGATCACCATAATAAGGAACCAGAAATTATAAAGAGGAGCCAATCAAAATTAGGCACCTCAACTGCTGAGGTAAAAACTGAGCTAAAGACAATGAATAGCAGACTAAATAATGCAGAAGAATGAATAAGTGATCTGGAATACAGAGTAATGGTAATCACACAATCAGAACAGCAGAGAGAAAGAAAAAAAAATTTTAATGAAAGCAACATACAAGCTCTATGGGATAATATAAAGTGTGCCAACCTATGGGATTCCAGAAAGAGAAGGAAGAGAAAGGGGGATCTTTATTTGAAGTAACTATGGATGAAAACTTCCCAAACCTAAAGAAGGAAACAGATATCGAGGTACAGGAAGCACAGTGTCCCAAACAAGATGAAAACAAACAGACCAACACCAAAACATCGCATAATTAAAATGGCAAAATTTAAAGATACAGTAAGTCCCTTAATGCATACATATAAGTTCTGTTCTCAGAGCGCATTCATAAGTCCAATTTGTTCCAAAGTCCAAGAAAGTTAGGTTATGTACCCAACTAACACAATCAGCTATATAGTACTGTACTGTAATAGGTTTATAATACTGTTCACACAAATACTACATAACAAACAAACACAAAAAATAAGGAAAACATTTTTTAATCTTACAGTACAGTACCTTGAAAAGTACAGTAGTACAGTACAAAAGCTGGCATACAGGGGCTGACATAGAGTGAACAGGCAAGAAGAGTTACTGACTGGAGGAAGAAGAGGAGGTGGGAGATGGGAGAGCTGAAGGATCGTCAGCAATAGAGGGGAAGTTGCAATTTCACTCCTGCCTGACATTGATGACACAAGTTCTGGTTCCTTGCTGGATTCAGTTCTATCTATCCTCTTGAAAAAACGATCCAGTGATGTCTGGGTAGTAGCTCTTTTTTTCTCATCATAGATGACACAGTAGCACTGGATTTCATTCTGATCGGCTGCTGCAACTTTCTTGTACCGTTCTGTTCATGTCCTGTGCCTCAAAAATTAACAGTGCCGCCTCAAATAAAGAAAATCCCTTTGCCATTTCCTGCATCATGAATCTCTTTGGTTCTTCAGTTATTTCTTCTTCCTCTTGTCTCTCTTCGTCCTTTCTCTGGGCCTCCAGTTCCATCAGGTCTTCATTAGTAAACTCCATGTTCGCATCTTTGAAGTTTGAAACTTGAAGGTTCGTATGTAGGAGACTTACATTATACCAAACATACAAAGAAGAACTTACACGTATCCTTCTCAAACTCTTTGAAAAGATTCCAAAGTTATTCTATGAAACCACCATCACCCTGATACTGAAACCGGACTAAGACTACAAAAAAGTGAAATGACAGGCCAATATCTTTGATGAACATAGATGGAAAAATCCTCAACAAAATATTAGTAATCCAATAAAAAATAAAAAGGATCATACACCATGGTCAAGTTGAATTCACTTCAAGGTCAAAAGGATGGTTCAATATACACAGCTCAACCAATGTGATATACCACAAAAACAAAAGAAAAGAAAAAAAATTAAACACACAATTATCTCAATAGATGCAGAAAAAGCATATGATAAAATTCAACATCCATTCATGATAAAAATGTTCACCAAAGTGAGTATAGAGGGAACATATCTCAACATAATAAAAACCATTTATGACAAACCCACAGCCAATATAATACTCAATGGCGAAAAGCTGAAAGCCTTCCTGCTAAATTCTGGAACAAGATGAGGATGCCCACTCTCATGACTTTTATTTAACACAGTATTGGATTCCTAATCAAAGCAATCAGACAAGAAAAAGAAATAAAAGGTATACAGATTGGAAGGGAAGAGGTAAAATGGTCATTATATGCAGATGGCATGATACTCTATAGAGAAAAACCTAAAGACTCCACACAAAAACTACTAGAACTAGTAAATGAATTCAGCATGGTAGCAGGATAGAGCATTAATATACAGAAATCTGTTGCATTTCTTTACACTAACAAACAAATATCAGAAAGAGACAGTAAAAAGAATACCATTTAAAATTGTGTCAAAAAAATAAAATACCTAGGAATAAACCTAACCAAGGAAGCAAAAGACCTATAAGCTAAGAACTATAAAACATTGGTAAAGGAAATAGAAGATGATTCAAAGAAAGGGAAAGATAGCCCATGCTCTAGGATTGGAAAAATTAATATGGTTAAAATGGTATGCTACACAAAGCAATCTACAGATTTAATGTGCTCCCTATCAAATTACCCAAGACATTTCTCACAGAACTAAAACAAATAATTCTAAAATTTATATGGAACCACAAAAGACCCAGAATTGCCAAAGCAATCATAAGGAAAAAGAACAAAGCTGGAGGCATAACCGTCCCATACTTCAGACAATACTAAAAAGCCTCAGTAATCAAAACAGTGTGGTACTGGCACAAAAACAGACATATAGGGCAAAGGAACAGAATAGAGAGCCCAGAAATAAGCCCATACATCTACAGGTAATCTTCAACAAAGGAGGCAAGAACATACAATGAAGAAAAGACACTCTCTTCAGCAAGTGTTATTGGGAAGGCTGGACATCCACATGCCTGTATACATATATATGTACATATCATTTTTCTATACACCTGAAACTAAAACAATATTGTAAAGCAACTATAGTCCAATTTTAAAAAAATAAAAAATATATTCCTAAGTATTTTATTGTTTTTGATGCTATTGGAAATGGTATTGTTTTTCACATAATTTATTATATGTAGAAATGTTACTGACTTTTAGAAGACATAGGGAAAAAGCTCCTTGACATTAGTCTTGGTGATGATTTTTTTTGGGTATGCTACCTAAAGCACAAGCAACAAAAGTAAATATAAACAAGTGGCCTTACATCAAACTAAAAAGCTTCTGTACAACAAAAGAAATGATCAACAAAATGAAAAGTCAACCTATGAAAATGGAGAAAATATCTGGTAAGGGGTTAATATCCAAAATGTATAAAGAAGTTATACAACTCAAAGGCAAAAAAAACCAAGTAATTCCATTTAAATAAATGGGCTAAGGAACCAAATAGACAATTTTCCAAAGGAGACATACAGGTGGTCAACAGGTGCATGAAAAGGTTCTCAACATCTCTCATCATCAGGGAAATGAAAACGAAAACCACAGTGAGATACCACCTCAACAGTTATAACGGCTATAATAAAAAAGGCAAGATATAACAAGTTCTAATGAGGATGTGGAGAAAAGGGAACACTTGTACACTGTTGGTGATCATGTAAATTGGTGCAACCACTATGGAAAACAGTATAGTTGTTTCTCAAAAAATTACAAATAGAACTACCATACAATCTAGCATTTCTACTTCTGGGTATACATGAAGGAAATAAAATTACTATCTTGGAGAGATATCTCCACCTCCATGTTTACTGCAGCATTATTTACAATAGCCAAGACATGAAAACAACCCAAGTCCCAAGTGTTTTTGGATAAATGGAGCAAGAAATGTGGTGTGTGTGTGTATATATATATATATAATATTATATATAATGGAATATTATTCAGCCATAAAAAAGAAGTAAATCCTGCCATTTGTGACAACATGTATGAAACTTGTGTTCATTATGCTAATTAAAACAAGTCAGAAAGAGAAAGACAAATACTGTATGATTTCACCTTTATATGGAATCTAAAAAAAACAAACAAACAGAGAACCAACTGGTGGTTGCTGGAGGTCCTGGTGGGTGGGTGAGTGGGGGAACGGGTGAAGGCAGTCAAAAGGTACAAACTTCCAGTTGTAAGATAAGTTCTGGGCACGTAATCTCAGCATGATGA
Source organism: Neophocaena asiaeorientalis asiaeorientalis (assembly GCF_003031525.2). Lineage (NCBI taxonomy): Eukaryota > Metazoa > Chordata > Mammalia > Artiodactyla > Phocoenidae > Neophocaena > Neophocaena asiaeorientalis. The sequence goes on from NW_020174793.1 coordinate 2,999,984, forward strand.
CTATAGTTAACAATACTATGTTAAATATTTGAGGGTGTCTAAGAGAATAAATCTTAAAAGTTCTCATCATATGAAAAAAAACTGTAACCATGTGAGATTTTGGATGTTAACTAAATTTATTGCAGTAATCATTTCACAATATACACATATATCAAATCATTATGTTGTACACTCAACTTATACAATGATGTATGTCAATTATATCTCAAAACTGAAAAAAAATTCATTTTAAACTAAAGGAAATATGACAAGTGTGACAAATATCATGGTTGAGTTGACTTAACTTTTTCAACGGGGATTAATTAGCTGTGATAATTTTTTTTTTAATTTATCAGTGACTCGTAAGAATTTGATGTAAGACAACATTTATATTAACTAGGTTTAACACTTTTGTTTAAATTCAAGAGAAACATGAATTACTAGGTAGTAGTCCAAGTTCAAATTTTGGAAATGGGGTGTTAACTATCTTAGTAGAAGTAGAATTCAAAGCAGCATTGAAAAATTTTAGATGTGATATTATTAACAAAATCTCTTCTATCCGATAAAATGCTTTTAATAGGAAAGGAAGGCAGAAAGTCAATACTGCTTTAGGCCAACAGGGGAATTTACTGACTTGTGTGATTGCAAAGATCAGAGGTAGGACTGGCTTTAATCCGAAGCTCCGTCTCTTAGCTCCATTCACTCTAACATGTCAGTTTCATCCTAAAATTAGTTCCCCTGATAACAAAAGTGGCTGTAGTCTTTTCAGACTGCATACACTCTCAGTGTAATGTTCACAAGAAGGGAAATCATTTTTCTTTTACCTCCCTCTAAGGGGAGAAAAAACATTTTTCCCCCAAAGTCCTAAAACACTCCTGACACCACATCATTCCTACTGAGTTATATGTTCATTCTTAAAACAATCACAGGAGACAGAGGTATGAAGTACAATGGGTGGCTTTGAAACATCCGAGCCTACTTTTTTGTCTTTGGCAGGAAGTTAAACATTTAGTTCCCATGTCTGAGTACTGTGGAGGGGAGGTTTTCCAAAAGAAAATCTGTGAAAAGTGGAGACTGGTGCTATTTAGGAGGATGGTAGAAGAAGTTAACATGAGGCTTGCTCAAGAAAGATTACTTGTGAGTAAAATGAATTAGAATGAAGAAAGTTAGGTGAGAAATAATTGCAATAAATCAGACTTAAGATAATAAAAGTTTGACCAAGCAGTTAGCTCTGGTAATGAAAAGATAAACAGATATAGGAGGCCTAAAAGTATAACAACAGTTGGCACACTGACTCTGCCCTGGACTGCAATAATGCTATTAAGCTAAAAGAAAATACAGTATAATATTTATACATTATACCTTATTTTAAAAATTGATCCTGATTAGAAAGCGCTATTTTAAAATACTACAGAAAAGCAAAAAAATGGCAAAAAGACATGGAAAATGTGACCTACTGTTTCAACTCTAAACCCACTATGGCTGTACAGGGACCATTAGGTAACTAGAAAGTTATTACAAGGGCAGCAAGTATAAAACGGCCAAGAGCATGAAACTGAAAGCACAGTAGTTAGTAATGTAGAAAATAAAATCACTGGTCAAAATCAACTCTAGGAAAATTTGGGGCCATTTAGAATATACCACAAATAGAAATCTAACCAGGGATTTTTTTTTCTTTTTTTTGCCCACTTTCCTAGGTAAGTTTCTAAAGTTATCACTAGAGAATTTTAAAAGGAGTTTTTGTTTTTGTTTTTCCTGCAAAGCTTGAATATTCCTAATAGGTTTCCATTTTCACTCAGTAATATATTTTCCTCATGTTTTCACAATAGCTATAACTTGTCAGGTGCATTCCACTTTTTACAGCTGTGTAAAGAAATCTCCAATTTCAAACACTGATTATTTAGTTGAGTTTATTTCCAAGCTCACAATCTCATTAGTATATGTTGTGTTGCGCTATATGCATGTCATTGCAACTCTTCTAGGATATTCTGGGGTTTTGTTTATTTGTTCCCTCCCTTTTCATTAGCTAGTTTTGTTTTCTCTCCCTGGCTCATGTCATTATTACCTTTTCTTGGAGAACTAGGATTAAGTACTTTCTATGTTTTGCTACTACTAAAAGTCCAAGGAGAAAAAGGGTAATTTTCTATTCGTGCTCACTAGTTTTCCCTTTGCTTCAAATAAAATCATTTTGCTCTTAACAGCCAGAATTTCCATCAAAGACAGTGTCCCTTTGCATTTTTTCACAAATGACTTGTGATCAATCTTTCCTGGATTTCTAACTCAGTTTTCCTAACTTCCTTTTTATCAAAACATTTTAATTTCTCCTTAATTTTCTCTCTTCTATTTTTAGAAAATGTATATATTTATTAAAAGATAACCTGTTTCCATAGAAACTAATTGATCAACCTTAAGTTAATTTCTTTCTATCTGAGTTTGTTATACACTTCTCTGGAGAGTCTCTAGTTATTGGTATATCTTAGTCTTTTTTTGAGTGATTAATGCACCATACTCTGTGTAAGGAATTTTACAAATATTTTCTTTTTCTCTCCTCAAGTCTTTGACGTAAATAGCACTAACATTTTTATTTTGTAGATGAGTAAATTGAGCCCCATGAGAGTAAAACATCCAAAATCAAACAGTTAGGAAGTGTTGGAATCTACACTTCAATTCTGACCTATCAGACTATGACCATGATATATTTAAGCATAATATTTTGCATCTCTGTTTTCTTTTAATGTGATCATCAGGATCTACATTTAGGGTTCATGTTTTGAATTTAGACAGAATGAAAATACATCAAAATATATAGATATTAATGAACAAGGAATGTTTTCACTACAGCTTACCTCAGATATTTATGACATTTTCCAAACAACTTCACAGACATTCTTGCACATCCATCATCAAATATCTTATCTGGAGTATCCTAAATGATTGCATATAGGGAGACTGAAGTTGTTTAATGCTTGAATTTCCCTTCCTCAGCATCTTGCTAGTCAGCCTTTGATCTGATGTGCAGAATTATCTCTATTGCAATGTATTTCCATTTCCCATATACCTCTTAGGAAACCTAAATTGAGGAAGACCTGACTGTTGAAGCTGGATTTCTTCTTTCAACACACATGGGGAACTTTTTAATATATCAAGCAAAATATAAATATTAGGAACGAGAAAATAAACATTCTCCTCCTTTGATTTATTGATTGTAGGTCAAATCCCACCTTTCATCTCATCTTTCTGACCACTTCTTAAAACTCATTTTCATGGATTCCTAGTTGTCTACACATCCCTTAAATGTTAACCCTCACAGAGTTTGATCTCAGTCGTAACCTCTTCTCTCTCTAAAACAGCTGCATGAACATTTGTATTGTGATTTAATAAGCATATATAATCAGTGATGACCAAGTCTCTATCTCAGCCTGTTTGTAGTCTAATATGTCATATAATTCACAAAACATTTACCCTTGGACGAACTACAGACATTTCAATCTAACATGGCTAATGGAGAATGCATAACCCCTTTCATGTTTTTCCTCCTCATTCCCCATGTCAATGCATAGAGTTTTTGCTCCCTAGCATTTAAATTCTACCCCATTTCCAATTCATTGTCTACCCTGTTATCAGAATGGTCTTTCAAAAGGATTAATAGACTAACTCATTACTGCTGGAAATCCATCATTACATTTAGGACAAAATCCAAACTTCATAGTATAATATAACATGGTCTTTGTGTTCTAGCTATTATCTTTCTTTCTGACCTACTGAGTGAATGGTGCATGGAGGGTATTTGTTAATTTCAGAAAGCACCATATCTCATGAGATAAGTACCTGGCTAATGGCATACAGGAAATATATGAAGGCATGATTTAAATAAAAGGACTATATATATAGTACATTATATTGTATATAATATAATTATAATACACTAAGAAACTGGATCAATCAATAATTTTGCATTTTTATTACATCTGTAAGATTTTAAATTGAAAAATGCTTATCTGTGTACTAATTAGGATTAATTTAATATAAAATATAAGCAAACATGACATCTTTTTAAATGTATCAAAAAATATCAGTTATCTGTTCTTTCACTTTTAAAAATAAGTTTTTACTTACAATCCCTAGTTTGTTAAGGTCGAGATGAATATCATGGGAAGAAAAGATAAATACAAAGTACTAGAAAATAAGTAAGGCCTTTACCTGGTGATAGCAGTGGGAACAGACCTATCAACTCTGGTAACCTGCATTGGTTCAGCCATAGTGACTTCACCATAGTCATCTGTGATAAGCTAATTCTCACGGACCATCTCAGACCCACACACTAGAAAATTTTGTGTAAATCTAGTTTCCACATATACTTATATTTTCCTCAGAATCCCTGAAGTGTTTTTCTTTAAGCTATTAAAGTTATATCAGCTTCCTGGACCCCATTACCAGAAAGTAACAAGATTTTCTTCACCATTTAAACTCAAGATCTAAAGGTGTGTTAGTGCATTGTGAAGCAATTATTTATTCCAATTAAGATAAAAGGTATACAGTTCAAAGGATTTAGCATTGCCATTAAATATGTTACACAAATGGATATATTTTAGGATTAAATCTATTTAAGCTCTACTTACATGATACAGCCTGGCAGGAAAGTGAAAGGGTACTGCAATTCCATTATTTTGGAGTTAAGCCCTAAATACTGAACACATACATTCCTCTAAAGATTAAGAAGCACTTCATTTAGTCCTTGGTTTGCCACATGGAGTTGATTACTTCTAAATTTGATAGAAACCTATAGAGTGAGTCTCATCATTTCCAGGGGAGAATTCTAAACTCTCACTTGAATGTCTCAGAATGGTGCTACATGAAAATTAAATGGATGTGTAGGCATCTCCACAGATTTTAATTCTCAGGAAAGTAATTTCCTGCAATATTTTTTTTTTATAATAAATGACTGCTAGGAACTTTATAAAAATCTATGGCCACCAATATCAGAACTAGTATAAAATTTAATATGATTGCAGACATTATTTTTGAACTTTATTATACTTAGTAAATCTTACTGAAATCTTATAGAAATTTAAATACTGTATTACAATGCATGATCACAATAATTAGAGATACAGAGCACATGTAAGAAAAGTAAAACCTTAGTATTTCTATTTGCTAAATATATATGTATAGGCCAAACATTTATTCAAATTTTAGTTTCTCAGACGGAATTCCCCTGAACACCCTAATTCCCTCCTTTGTCATTGTCTACCCTGTTAATTTTCTTCTCAACACCTATTTTTACTGATACTATATATTAATTTTCTTATTCTGAATCTCACTAGAACAAGATTTTGAGTCACTGCTGTATCACTAGCACTTAAGGTTCTCAATTAATATTTGTTAACTGAATGCACAAATTCACGATAATATATTTTAAAGAGCTATGGATATGGAGTTAGACAACATAGGTGAGAGCTACTGTCATAATAACAAAAGGTGAAGAATTATTGATACTCATATGGATATACTTATCCATAAAATGAAAATGCTAATAATGTCATTTGCTAAGGTTGTTGTTTGACAACATCAAATGAGCCTAAATCAAAGTACTCTGTACAGTGCTCTAGCATTTACTAAGATTAACTGTTACAATTATTGTTGCTCTGACTTTATTTTTTGGACCAAAAAATAACTTTAACTTTGAATTCTATTACTATTTTGTCTTCCGATAGCAATAAACAAACACAACTTCCTCAGATAACCTTGATTCAACTCACATATCATAAACTATGTAACTAAAAGTATAAACAAATAATCAAACTGCAAAAATTTTAAAAACTGGACTCTATCATATTTCTATTACACTAATCACCTTCCTTAGAGACATATCTTTTCTAAAGATTTTAACTTATATGTATTTTATATCAACAAAAATAGCCAGAAAAAAAAATAGATTGCTGAAGTAGGTGAAAACATGGATTTCTGAGTAATGAAGAATGTTCTCTAACTAGGTTTGAGGCCTGAAAAGAAGAATGGAAGATTGAGGGCAAGGAGGTGTACAGAAGACATAGCTGATATACCTATGGGTATGATCACAAAACATGTAGATCTTTGTTTTTCATGGTAATGCTCATCAAAGAAAATTACTAAGAGAGAAGACTTTCAACAATGAAGGGACATGACCCATCCAATAGGTGTCAGCCAGCTTCTCTCCTCAGCCACCCCACCCTCAAGTTTGTGTGATGGGCATAAGAACAGAGTGAGTGACCATGGTGACAGGAATAATATAAGCCCAATAGAAATGAGTGAGCTTATCAACAAAGATGGGGAAACTACCATCACTGATGAATGTGAGACTTTCCAAAAACAAGAGACCAAAACAAGATTTCAGTATGGTACAATTCCTTGAAGCAACCAGGTCTCAACTTGGTTACACAGGATCTCTTCTATCTGAAAAGGGACAACTGTTTATCTTTAACATCCTCAATACTTACTCAGTGTATCGATTTATCTTTCCTGCCTGGGGTGCCCCTGCCTGCACCGCTATCCAAGGGCTTACAGAATATATGATCTATTGATGTAATTCCAAATGAGGTTGCCTTAGACTAAAGGGCCCATTTTCTAAGAACATAGCTATTATCATGGACCTAAGAACACAAAATGTGCTGGTAGTACTATGTTCCTCATTAAGAAAGCTTAATAGATAGTGAATTGGCTTACAAAAGCCTCAGTTAAGATGCCATCCCAGAGAAAATACCCAGCAGAATTGAAATGCTGTCCTTCCAGATATATGTGTTTGCTGAATCACTGATTAGGATGAGTCCAATAACATATTGGGTCTAGGAAAAAAGGGGTGCAAATTAAATTGATTCCGTCTTCCTTAGCTTTGTATCTTTTTTTAAATATGTGTGTCTCCTATCCTCACCAACTCAGACTTTGCTGTGTTAAAGGCTTAGTTACTAGTGCAGAAATATTTCTACCAGGAGTTATAATAAGAATCCCTCTGAGCATGTGGCTACAAATACAACCAATTCACTTTGGGTCCCTTTTGACAATAAGCCTGTGGTCATATTACTATGAGGAGCTAGGTTTATAGCTCTAGAGACAGGACAGTAGGGGTATGTCTGAAACCCGGGGAATTCACTGGGGCAACTCTTGGTGCTGCTCTGCCAGGCCCATTGACCCAGTATATGGGAATTGCAGCAACCATGACCTGACAGAGGCAGGGCAACTAAAGTCTCAGACCTCTCAAGAATAAAGGTCTGGAGGACTCCCTGGTGGCACAGTGGTTAAGAATCCGCCTGCCAATGCAGGGGACATGGGTTCATTCCCCGGTCCAGGAAGATCCCACATGCTGCGGAGCAACTAAGCCCGTGCACCACAGCTACTGAACCTACGCTCTGGAGCCTGCGAGCCACAATTACTGAAGCGCACAAGCCTAGAGCCTGTGCTCTACAACAAAGAGAAGCCATCGCAGTGAAAAGTAGCCCCTACTCACCGCAACTAGAGAAATCCCATGCACAGCAACGAAGACCAAAAGCAGCCAATGATAAATAAATAAAATAAACAAATTTTTTAAAACAAATGAATAAAGGTCTGGGGTCACTCCACTAGTAAAGTATATAGACTAACCAAAGTACTGGTTAACGGTGAGGGGAATCTAGAAAAGTGGTAGAATAGAGAGACAATGAATATTGATAATGATGTAGGACAGACTAGACAAAGCAGTAAAGGCTGTAGCTTGCCTCAGTGATCCTTGTTCCTTACATCTTTCAGAGTCTGAGGTGAGCTAACACCTTCAGGGAGAATAGGAATGACTGAATTTTACCCCTGCCCTTCCGTGTTCTGCTAGAAAAAGAAATGAGGATATTTTGTTCTCACAATTATGGAGGCCCCATATTGTAGAACAAAAGCTAGATGTGAAGGGCAGTAGTATACCTCTGTGGTGCTAGGGTTGGGATGTATCATTCTTTCACATTTACCACTTCAGATCTTCCAGGCCTTACCAGTGGTTTGCTTTAGCTGTCATTATGATGATTTGATCTGGATGGGGTCTCACATATTCCATACAGGACAACTTCACATCTCCTTGCCTTGTGCCTGCATATCCTGTCCAGGGGATTCCCTAACTATGGCTCCATGGGACTCTGCTTGGTTCTCACGTATGCACAACCTAGAAGTAGTCATGTGTTAACACTCAGTGGAGCCAAACTTTCATCAGTGAGAAATAGGAAACTATGGATAAATTCTTCTGCTCTACTCACCACACGATAGTCAGCCCTACATAAACTGAGAAGCAGTATATTTGAATTCTATGGGAGAGGAAACAATCAGTTAGCAGCTGTCATACAGTACAATTAAGCACTCTCTCTCAGACTATGCTTTCTGGGGAACCCAAGTTAAGATAAAAACCTCTTTCTGAATTCCATGATATTTCTAAAATAAGAAGAGCGCACTGAAAATATAGTTTGAAGATATAAGAACTGTGAGTAGAAATGGAACTGATATTTTCTGCTAAATGATTGTGTATAGACTTTATGTTCAGAATAACATTCTGCTTCCAAATAGATTATTTTTACTTCTCTCATTTTATTAACTTATGTTGTAACTTAAGGCCCAAATACTGGGCACCTAAAGTATACTTCTTTTGTTGATCAATAGCTGTGAATGCTGGTAAAATTTAGCACTTATTTTTAATAATAATTTTTAAGATTAATTAACATCACAGAATGATTTATTAATATTTAAAAATTTATGAGCATACTAAATGTAATGTCCCAATACATTTTTGAAAGAAAAACAGTAATTCTCTTTCTGTGCAGTCTATCATATTACCAAGTAAGAAAACTAAGAAGTGAAATATGTCCAAATTTTGGATGTGAAGATATCCAGATATAATAAAAGATTTAAATGCAGGCTAAACTTTGAAATGTAAGAGCAAGACACTTGTTTCAACCTCCTCATACCACAGAAAATTATTTGTCCTCCTTTTTTTCTTTTAGGTTTTTCTATTTTAAATTCACTCCCTGTCTCAGTCTCTTGGCTTGCTCTCCCTCTTTCTCTTTCAATTCTGCCCCTCCCCCAAAACTTTCTCTGGCTAAGGATGTTCAGCAGAAATATGGCAACACAAGGATCTTTCTGAATTCCTTTTGTGGTTGCATCATCTCTTGGGGGACTCCATGTTACAGAATAGACATCTTGCTCCATAATTCATATAAATATTACCTTGGCCGGATCCTTATGCTAAAAGAATGTATGTCATGAAGTATGTATAGACGCTATAATATTGTAGGGAATTTGAGTGGGAGCAAACAATCTCAGGTGATAAGCTTTCATTAATCATAGGTGTTAGTATGAGTGAATAAAGCAACACTGAGGTTCCCTAAAGGCAGGAACCACAAGAAAGAATGAGAAGTTAAAATATATATATGACAAAATCAGATACTCTTCAGAGAAAGTGTGATGTTGTAATATTAAATTGTACTTTAAATCTTTAGAGAGATAATATTTCATCATTTTAACAGCTTCACTTTGTCATGTTTACATGCTTACACACCAGAATAAATAGTGCTCTATTGATTTGAGGGCTGATTTTTATCCAGTTACACGACTCTCCAAGGTAATGAAAACTCACCTAAATGTCATTTAACCTACTTCTTGGGGTTGAGTTACCTGTAGTTTAGCATGTAGCATACAGAGAATAGCTATTTGTTTCATGCCTACATGCTCCAAGAGGAATGTCTCTAAGTCCAGAGAAACCCAAACTAAAAGGAAGTATTCAATTGTACAAATGTATTAAAGGAGAAAGAAAAAAGGAAAAGCAAAGGTATTTGTTTTTTAGAAAAAGAGTAAATAAAATGTTTTTATCCTTTATAAGTCTTAGAGTAGGCTATTTATGGTTTTCTGCCTTGTTGATAAAGTGTGCATCATATGCTATTCTATTGAGACTTACAAATGGTATTCTAACATTTTTGTTTTCTATAATAAAGCATTTTTAAACTTCTAGCCTTCATAATAATGTTCATTTTCTCTTGTCTTTCAATATTTTTCAACCAATTCCCACATACCTTTATTGTTAATTACATTACTGACCATCCAAGGAGAAGCAATCTATACTGACATGGCATTTAGTAATAGTCAGACTATGTGGAGTTTTGGTAACATGACTGGGTAGATTCTCACCTATCTTGTTTTGTCTTGTATTGCACACAGAGAGACTGCATTTTCCACAATTCTATGTGATTAAATTGATACCTTGTGACTAGTTCTGGCCAATAGAATATGTGGAAGATAGTGATGTACCCTACTTTATCCTGTTCCCTAAAATTCCTTCAAGATCCTTGGCTGGGGATCTAACCTTCATCCTTATGATTATAAGTAAAGGACTTGAGATGTCAAAGCCACACAGTAGAAGGATCTTGAAGTCCAGAGTCACCACTAGATTAACAGTTCCCAGGAGATATCCCTCACTAGCATCAGACAGTTAAGTAGGAAAATAAATAAATAAAAAATAATCTTCCATTTGGTGGATCCACTGAAATTTGGAAACTTTTCATTGTAGCAGGCAATGGTAAATACCTTCAATATACAGTGTCAAATGCAGTGATCCTGAAGGTCAAATGTAGTTATTAGTTCTACAGTAAGAGGGCAAGTCCATGTGTGCAACTCCTCATGTAATTTCGAACATCTCATACACATTCACCTAATGTAGCTCCATTGAAAAGAGATAGGATATTTGACCCTGATGGGCAGGTTCTTTAACAATCTGAACACTGGAATATGGAAAATTATAATCCTTACTGAGATATAAAACAAAGTTTCTTCTCTAATCTCCAACCATAGAAATCTACATGAAGTTACTCCCCAGGAAATGATATGTTACCTTTGTCTTCTACTGCCATTCTGCCCAGTTGTCTTCCTAGAGCTTCAATGTCTAGCTATTTGTGAAAATATATATATTTATTATTGTGGGAAGAGCTATTTTTAACAAACATTATGACGGTACACTGAAAATATTAATGATATGCTGAAAACAGGCTATATTATTTCAATAAAAAAAAGAAAATCAATAAGGTATTCTGGAGAAAATGTGTATTGAGACAGCATACAAGAAAGTTATAGAAAACATATCTGAAGCAAAGTAAAATTATAGTAATAAAACCAAACAGAACCTTATGGGGCCTTCTCAGGACAGATACCCTCAAGTCTTCTGCCTGTCTCTTGTCTGTATAAAAACTTTAGCCAAAGAATAAATTTAATCAGAGAAGTGAGAAAGCAGTCAACAAGACCAAAGAATAATAGTTTAGTCATTAAATAAAGTCAAGGATGGTTAGTTGCTTGTCAAAGTCCATAGATAATATTCTGAGCCATATGCTTTGAGTTGTTTTACAGATATTGAAACCCCCACTGGGTAGAAGGAGTTAACTACATAATCAGACTGTAGCCATGGCATAAGCTGCTCCATCTTATACAATTCTGAGAACTTGCCTCAAGGAAATACAAACAAACTGACCCTGGAACTGAAGATTAACTGTACTTAGAACAATCAATATGGCACTGATAAAACCACTACATGACCAACTTCCAGAATGCCTTATTAAGACATTCTTGATGTTTCATGTTATTAGATTTTGTTTTCCTGAAGGCTAGAGACAATCCAAGTGATATCTACTAGCAAGAACTCTAGTAGGGACATTAAAAAGGAAATGGGACATGAGGGAAAAAGAAGAAATCTTCACGAAGATTCATTTGACAAAGAATTTCATCCCCCACTTTAAAAACATTATAACCTTATAAGTTTAAAAGAGTTTCATAAACTCTTCAACAGGAACACCTGACTTCACAAGTTATGAGTGAATATTTCCTTGCCCCTAGAATCATCCAATATTTATTGTCTGATAAGATCTTGGCATCAGAGAATGAACATCTTGTCTGTGGTCATTTTCCTGCAGGAATCTGCTACAATAAAAAATTGTCCATAATGCAGAGACCATGAATAGGGATGGCTTCTAGGAATTCTGTGATTTCCTTTGTTGAACAGTGGATCTTTCTTCCTCTTATGGTTTTCAGGCTCTCACCTACATTTTGTTAATCCACCAACATTTGCTATATAGTCAGTTTAGCTTAATAAATAGTGAATGCATAACAGGAACACTCAACCCCCTGTTTGAGAATGCAGAACCATACTAAATGTCTTTGTGATCTGCCAGACCTAAGAATTCAGGTACTTTCTCAATCTTCTTGTTATCAATATCTGCTCTCTTCTGTAATGTAGCTCTCTTATCTAAAAGCCTCTTTCCCATCATTTTACAGCCAATAATGATTTAATTTCCTCACTTTATAATTTTTGGTTGACCTCTGAACTCTGATTTTCAAAGACCTCTGTTGCTGATCAAAATAATGTTTTAAAAATTAAAACAACAACAACAAAAACCAAATCAACTGTCCAGTTTTTGTATTTGAAATTCATAGTTTTCAAAACTTTTTTGAAAATCAAAACAATTTTTTTTACATTTTACTCTCACTATGTTCATTTGTTATTATGTTTCAATTTTACACATAGTTAACAAAACAATTTATCATCATTTTAATTTACATTAAATAAAAAAACAAAAATTTGATATAATGCTCAATATAAAATAATCAACATGGTCTAGACATATGTGAAAGACATGACAACAATTATTTTCAAAAAATACTACTTACTGAATTGAGCTAATTCAAGCAGGAAAGCCCAAGTGAACAATAAGAATTAACTAAAACTCTCCCTAAAAATATTACACAGTAAGCATAAACTTTGGGGAAAACAGATAGTAGACAGTAGTTGTGATCAGCACTGGGGTGACTGAACCCAAAAGATACATATCAATTATAAGGTTAAGACACAGAATCAGAGACAAAAAAAATAGTGCAATTATTAGTATACAATTACAAAGAAAGAATGTTTACAGTTTTCCAAGCTAGGTAAATGAAAAATGACTGTTTCATTACTACTACTACAAAGAAAGAATACAGTGAGCAATTTCCTGGTTGTATAGATGGCCAAAGTATAATTTGGACATAATAATATTAAGACAGAAACTCGGTTTTTTTTTTCTTTTCAAATTTATTTCAATCACTCTGATTACAAAAGTAAAATAATCTCATTTATTGCTAGTATATCTTTTTTTCATTTGAATAATTTTTAAATAATAACCTTTACTTTTTAGAACAGTTTTAGGTTTACAGTGAAGTTGAGTAGAAAGTACGGGGAGTTCCTGTATGCCCCCATTCTTAAGCATGCAAAACCTCCCCCAGTATTTACATCCCACAGCACATTCATACATTTGTTACAATTGATGAGCCTACATTGACACGTTATCACCCAAAGTCCATAGTTTATATCTATGGTTCACTCTTTGTGTTGTGCATTCTTTGTGTTTTGACGATTGTATAATGGAATGTATCCACCATTCTATATTATACAGAATACTTTCAGTGACCTAAAAATCCTCTGTGCTTTTCCTATTTTAAATATGAAAGTCTTTCTACTTGGAATTCTGGGAGGAGTCATCCTTAACAAACATTCTACAACAAAATGAGGTGGCCACTGTAGAGTGGAAATGGTAGCAGAGCAGATGTTGACAACAAGAAGATTGAGAAAGTACCTGAGTTCTTTTTAGGTCTGGCAGATTACAAAGATATTTAGTTTGGTTCAACATGCTCAAATGAGGAATTGAGTGTTCCTGTTATGTATTTATTATATATTAAGTTAAAGTGACTATATAGCAAAGGTTGGTGGATTAACAAAATGTAGGTGAGAACCTGAAAACCATGAGAGGAAGAAGGATCCACTATTCAACACAGGAAATTGCAGAATTCCTAGAAGCCATACCTATTCATGGTCTCTGCACTGTGACAATTGTTTATTATAGCAGATGCCTTGTAGAAAAATGACCAGAGTCAAGAAGTATACTTCCCACTCCCAAATCCCGGTCAACCAGTGATATTTTTACTGTCTCCATAGTTTTGCTTTTTCAGAATGTCTTTTAGTTGGAATCATACAGTATGTAGCCTTTTCAGGTTGATTTCTTTCACTTAGCAATATGCATTTAAGTTTCCTCCATATCTTTTCATGGCTTGATAGCTGATTTCTTTTTAAAACCAGATAATAGTCCATTATCTGGATGTACAATGGTTTACTTATCCATTTATCTATTGAAGGGCATCCTTGTTGCTTCCAAATTTTGAACATTATGAATAAAGCTGCCATAAATATCTGTGTGCAGGTTTTTATGTGAAAATAGATTTTCAGTTTATTTGAGCAAATGCCAAGGAGCATGATTACCGGATTGTATGGTAAGAGTGTCTTTAGTCTTGTAAGAAAGAACTAAACTGTCTTCTAAAGTGGCAGTACTGGGGGCAGAGTCAAGATGGCCGACCAGGAGGATGTGGAATTTGCATCTCCACAAAACTAGGGCACCTACCAGGCACCAGTATGGGACCACGAACACCTAAGGGGATGGGAGGAACCCCCAGCAACTGGGTAGGATGTGGGGGCATGGGGAGGAGTGAGGGGGGAGGAAAAGTGGAGGTGGGAAGGGACTGGTGTCCCTGAGGGGTGGCTGGGGGAAGGAAAGGGATCCCACGCCCATAGCAGGAAATTAGGGGATGACTGGGAGGGCAGAGTATCAAAAGGGAGTGTGGCCAGGTTTCCCCTGTCCACTTGGGCCCCTGGGAGTCTGCTGAGATCCTGGGCCTGATCCTCTGCCCACTAAGTCTCCCTCCAGCTGTGTGGGTCCTGAGGGAGTGGAAGGGAGGGAAGGGGGAGCAAATTAAAGGCCAGACCTATGGGACCAACAACTCTGAGGGGTGGCTGGGGGAGGGGAGGAGCTCCTACACTCAGCAGGGCAAACTCACGTTTAAGGGTCTAGTGGGGATGGGGGAGACTGTGGTGAGGGGGGCACAGAGGGATGGAAGGGAATGTGGCCAGTGCATTCCCTGTCCACTTAGGCACTGGGAAGCCTTTTATGCTCCTGGACCTAATCCTCTGCCCTAGGAGCCTCCCTCCTATCATGCAGAGCCCAAGCCCTAGCCATATACCCCTACCCAGGGCCTAACCTCTACACTCAGAGTCCCCCTCCAACTGTGCTGTGCATAAACAACATCCTCAAATCTTCACCCAGGGCCTTACCTCCAAACTCCAGAACTCCACACTCTGGAGGCCCTCCTTTGGAGGTGCTGCCTCTCCCCTTCCATTCACAGGTCCTAAGCAGAGGCTCTACCTTAAACTTGAACATCACCCTGTCCAGGCCCTGCCCCCAAGGCCTTTTCCGGCTGTGTGGTTCCAGAGACTAGGCCCTGCCTCATGTTCAAATGTCACCTCTCACCCGCCTAGGTCCCACCATACCCCAAACCCCACCCCTGCTTAAGTTCCACCCCCCTAAACTCCGCCCCCCATAGTTAAGGCTTATTATTTTTGTGTGTGTGGTTTTATGTTACTTTGTTGCAGTTGTTTCAATTATATTTAAATTTTTCCTAATATATTTTTTAAGTATCTAATTTTATTTTGTTTTTTATTTTTTCTTATTGTATTGCCCTTTTTCTTTTTCCTGCCATGTCATACAGCTTGTGGGATCTTGGTTCCCAGGCCAGAGGTCAGTCCCAAGCTCATGTTGTGGGAGTGCCAATTCCAAACCACTGGACTAACAGAGAACCTCAGACCGCAAGGAATATTAATCAGACTGAGGCCTCCCAGAGGTCCTCATTTCAGCACCAACACCTGGCCCTATCCAACTGCCTGCAAACTCCAGTGCTGGATGCCTCAGGCCAAACAACAAGTAAGACAGGAATACAGCCACACCCATCAAAAAAAAGACAAAAATATATGTTACACATGAAGTAGCACAGTAGAATCTACAAGACCAAATAAATGAAAACAAAATAGGCAACCTATCTGAAAAAGAATTCAGAGTAATAATAGCAAGGAAGACCCAAAATCTTGGAAGCAGACTGGAGAAAATACAAGAAACATTCAGCAAGGATCTAGAAGAACTAAAGGGCAAACAAACAGTGATGAACAACACAATAACAACACAATAACTGATTAATCTGAATCAATAGCAAATTAACTGAGGCAGAAAAATGGATATGTAAGCTGGAAGATAAAATGGTGGAAATAATTGTCAGGGAGTAGAATTTAAAAAAAGAATGAAAAGAATTGAGGACAGTCTCAGAGACCTCTGGGACAATATTAAGTACAACAACATTCGAATTATAGGGTTCTCAGAAGAAGAAGAAAAATAGAAAGGGTCTGAGAAAATATTTGAAGAGATTATAGTCAAAACCTTCCCTAACATGGGAAAGGAAAGAGTCAATCAAGTCCAGGAAGCACAGAGAGTCCCATACAGGATAAACCTGAAGAGAAACATGCTGAGACACATATTAATCAAATTATCAAAAATTAAATAAAAAGAAAATAATATTAAAAGCAGCAAAGGAAAAGCAAAAAATAACACACAAGGGAATCCCCATAAGGTTAACAGCTGATCTTTCAGCAGAAACTCTGCAAGACAGAAGGGACTGGCAGGACATATTTAAACTGTTAAAAGGGAAAAACCTTCAACCAAGATTACTCTACCCCACAAGGATCTCATTCAGATTCAATGGAGAAATTAAAAGCTTTACAGACAAGCAAAAGCTATGAGAATTCAGTACCACCAAACCAGATTTACAGCAAATGCTAAAAGAACTTCTCTAAGCAAGAAGCACAAGAGAAGAAAGAGACCCACAAAAACCAATCCAAATCAATTAAGAAAATGGTAATAGGAACATCATATTGATAATCACCTTGAATGTAAATGGATTAAAGGCTCCAACCAAAAGACACAAACTGGCTGAATGGATACAAAAACAAAAACTGTATATATGCTGTCTACAAGAGACCCACTTCAGACCTAGGGACACATAGAGCTTGAAAGTGAAGGGATGGAAATATATATGCCATGCAAGTAGAAATCATAAGAAAGCTGGAGTAGCAATACTCATATCAGATAAAATAGACTTTAAAATTAAGACTGTTATAAGAGATAAGGAAGGACACTACATAATGATCAAGGGATCGATCCAAGAAGAAAACATAACAATTATAAATATTTATGTACCCAACATAGCAGCACCTCAATACATAAGGCAAATGCTAACAGCCATAAAAGGAGAAAAAGACAGTAACACAATAATAGTGGGGGACTTTAACACCCCACTTAAACCAATAAACAGATCATCCAGACAGAAAATACATGAGGAAACACAAGCTTTAAATGACAATAGAGCAGATACACTGAACTAATATTTTTAGGACACTCTACTTGAAAGCAGAAGAATACACTTTCTTCTCAAGTGCACATGAAATGTTCTCCAGAACAGATCAAATTTTGGGTCACAAATCAAACCTTAGAAAATTTGATAAAATTGAAATCATATCTAGCATCTTTTCCGACCATAAAGTTATGAGATTATAAATGAATTACAGGAAAAAGAAAAAGTAAAAAACACAAATACATGGAGGCTAAACAGTTTGCTGCTAATTAACCAAGAGATCACTGAAGAAATCAAAGTGGAAATCAAAAAATACCTAGAAACAAATGACAATGAAAACACAATGATCAGAAACCTATGGGACACAGGAAAAGCAGTTCTAAGAGGGAAGTTCATAGCAATTCAAGCTCACTTCAAGAAACAAGAAAAATCTCAAATAAACAATCTAACCTTATACCTAAAGCAATTAAAAAAGAAGAACAATGAAAACCCAAAATTAGTACAAAGAAAGAGATCATAAAGATCAGAGTAGAAATAGATGAAATAGAAACAAAGAAAACAGTAGCAAAGATCAATAAAACTAAAAGATTGTTCTTTGAGAAGATAAACAAAATTGATAAACATTTAGCCAGACTCATCAGAAAAAAAGGGAGAGGATGCAAATCAATAAAGTGAGAAGTGAAAAAGGAAAGATTACAACTGACAATGCAGAAATACAAAAGATCATAAGAGACTACTACCACACAACTACATGCCAATAAAATGGACAATCTGAAAGAAATGCACAATTTCTTGGAAAAGTAGAACCTTCCAAGATTGAACAAGGAAGAATTAGAAAATATAAACAGACCAATCACAGGTAATGAAATTCAAACTGTAATTAAAAACCTTCCAACAAACAAAAATCTAGGACCAGACGGCTTCACAGGCTAATTCTATCAAACATTTAGAGAAGAGTTAACACTAATCTTTCTCAAACTCTTCCCAAAAATTGCAGAGGGAGGAACACTCCCAAGGTTACTCTACGAGGCCACCATCACCCGGATACCAAAACCAGAAAAAGATATCACAAAAAAAGAAAATTACAGACCAATATCACTCATAAATATAGATGCAAAAATCCTCAACAAAATACCAGCAAACAGAGTCCAACAACACATTAAAAGGATCATACACCATACTCAAGTGGTATTTAACCCAGGGATGCAAGGATTCTTCAAAGCTATCAATGTGATACACCATATAACAAATTAAAGAATAAAAATCATATGATCATCTCAATAGATGCAGAAAAAGCTTTTGAGAAAATTCAACACCAATTTATGATAAAAACTCTCCAGAAAGTGGGCATAGAGGGAATCTACCTCAACATAATAAAAGCCATATATGACAAACCCACAGCAAACATGATTCTCAATGGTGAATAAATGAAACCATTTCCTCTTAGATCAGGAACACAATAAGGATGTCCACTCTTGCCACTATTATTCAACATAGTATTGGAAGACCTAGCTACAGCAATCAGAGAAGAAAAAGAAATAAAACGAATACAAACTGGAAAAGAAGAAGTAAAACTGTCACTCTTTGCTGATGACATGATACTATACATAGAAAATAATAAGTATGTCACCAGAAAACTACTAGAAGTAATCAATGAATTTCATAATGTTGCAGGATACAACATTAATGCACAGAAATCTCTTGCATTCCTATTCAGTAACAATGAAAGAGTAGAAAGACAAATTAAGGAAACACTCCCATTTACCATCACAACAAAAAGAATAAAGTACCTAGGAATAAACCCACCTAAGGAGGCAAAAGACCTGTACTCAGAAAACTATAAAACACTGATGAAAGAAATCAAAAATAGCATAAATGGAGAGATATACCATGCTCTTGGATTGGAAGAATCAATAATGTGAACATGACTATACTACCCAAAGCAATCTACAAATTCAATGCAATCCCTATCAAATTACCAATGGCATTTTTCACAGAACTAGAAAAAGAAAATTTACAATTTATATGGAAACACAAAAGACCCCGAATACCCAAAGCACTCTTGAGAAAGAAAAATGGAGCTGGAGGAATCAGTCTCCCTGACTTCAGATTATACTACAAAGCTACAGTAATCAAGAGAGTATGGTACTGGCACAAAAACAGAGATGTAGATCAATGGAGCAAGATAGAAAGCCCAGAGATAAACCCATGCATGTATGGTCATCTTATCTTTCATAAAGGAGGCAAGTATATACAATGGAGAAAAAACAGCCACTTCAATAAGTGGTGCTGGCAAAAATGGACAGCTACATGCAAAAGATTAAAATTATAACACGCCCTAACACCATACACGAAAATAAACTCCAAATGGATTAAAGATCTAAATGTAAGGCCAGACACTATCAAACTCTTAGAGGAAAACATAGGCATAACACTCTATGACATAAATCCCAGCAAGATCCTTTTTGACCCACCTCCAAGAATAAGAGAAATAAAAGTAAACAAATGAGACCTAATGAAACTTAAAAGCTTTTGCACAGCAAGGGAAACCATAAACAAGACGAAAAAATTCTCCCTCAGAATGGGAGAAAATATTTGTAAATGAAGCAATTACGAAAAAATTAATGTCCAAAATATACAAGCAGCTCATGCAGCTCAATATCACAAAAATAAACAACCCAGTCTGAAAATGGGCAGAAGACTTATATAGACATTTCTCCAAAGAAGACATACAGATGGTCAACAAATGCATGAAAAGATGCTCAACATCACTAATCATTAGAGAAATACAAATCAAAACCACAGTGAGGTATCATCTCACACTGGTCAGAATGGCCATGATAAAAAATCTATAAACAATAAATGCTGGAGAGGGTGTGGAGAAAAGGGTACCCTATTGCACTGTTGGTGGGAATGTAAATTGATACAGCCACTATGGAGAACAGTGTGGAGGTTCCTTAAAAAAACAAAATTAGAACTACCATATGACCCAGGAATCTCACTCTGGGCATATACCCTGAGAAAACCATAATTCAAAAAGAGACATGTACCACATTGTTCACTGCAGCACTATTTAAAATAGCCAGGACATGGAAGCAACCTAAATGTCCATCAACAGATGACTGGCTAAAGAAGATGTGGCACATATTTACAACGGAATATTAGTCAACCATAAAAAGGAACAACACTGAATTATTTGTAGTGAGGTAGATGGACCTAGAATCTGTCATACAGAGTGAAGTAAGTCAGAAAGCAAAAATGAAATACTGTATGCTAACGCATTTATATGGAATTTCAAAAAGCAGTACTGATGAACTTAGTGACAGGGCAGGAATAAAGATACCGACATAGAGAACAGACTTGAGGGCATGGGGAGGAAGGGGAAGCTGGGATGAAGTGAGAGAGTAGCATTGACATATATACACTACCAAATGTAAAATGAATGGCTAGTGGGAAACTGTGGCATAGCACAGGGAGATCAGCTCAGTGCTTTGTGATGACCTAGAGGGATTGGATAGGGAGGGTGGGAGAGAGGTTCAAGAAGGAGGGGATATAGGGATATATGTACACATATAGCTGATTCACTTTCTTGTAAAGCAGGAACTAACACAACATTGTAAAGTATTTATACTCCAATAAAGATGTGAATAAAAAAATAAAAATAAAAATAAAAGAGCTCTTGAAAACTAACTAACTAAATAAATAAGTGGCAGTACTATTTTGCATTCCCACTAGCCATGAATGAGAGTTCCTACTGGTCCACATCCTTGCCAGTGTTTGGTGTAGTCGGTGTTTTGGATCAGGGCCATTCTAATAGTTGTCTAGTGGTATCTTGTTTTAATTTGCAACTCCCTTGTGACGTAGTTGCTGAACATTTTTTGATATGCTTACTTGCCATATTTATCTTTGGTGAGGTGGCTGTTCAGGTCTTTTCCTCATTGTTTTAATTGTGTTGTATATTTTCTTATTGAGTTTTCAGAGTTCTTTGTATATTTTGGATAACCATTCTTTATCAGATATGTCTTTTCCAAATTTTCTCTCCAACTGTGGCTTATCTTCTCATTCTCTTGACATCACTTTTTGCAAAGCAGAGGTTTAATTTTAATTAAGTCTAGTGTATCAGTTTTTTTTAAAAAATGTCTAAAACATCTAAAACATCATTATCATACTCAGTGTCATCTATTTTTCTTTTGTTATTTTCTAAGAGTTTTATAGTTTTGCATCTTACACTTAAGACAATATCAATAACAACAAAAACAACAGACTAAAGTCACAACAGACTAAAGTCACAATAGACTTGATAAACTAACTCTTCAAGCATTTACTAGGGGAAGGGAGGTGGGGAAATGGAGAGATATTAGTCAAAGAGTACAAACTTTCAGTTACCTAGGATGAATAATTTATAGAAAGCTAATGTACAGCATGGTGACTATAGTCAATTATACCATATCGTGTACTGGAAATTTGTTGAGAGTAGACATCAGGTCCTCTAATCACAAAAAAAATGTGAGTGAGAAGATGGATAAGCTAATTAGCCTGACTCTTTATCTTTTGCTATGTGTATGTAAATAGTATCATGTTGTACACCTTAAATATACACAATTTTAATTTTAAATAAGTTAACTCTTCTGGTTTTCCAAAACTTACATCTACATATATATGTTAAAAAATATTACTGGGTCACACAATAGAAATAGATTCTAAATGATACTGACCATTGAGAAACTAACATTAAAAGGATAACCAGAATTTATTTATGATTTAAGCAGCACAGATTGCTTTGTTGTTATTCACATTTTCATAAATGTGTACCTTGTCTGTGAGAAACTAAGAAACTTTTTATTAAAAGTGGCATTTCTGTTAACTTGCTTAATTATGTGCTTAATAGGCAACATATTTTATTGTATCATTTTGCACAGTATCTTCAAGAAAGTAAAAGGAGTACTGTAATAATTAAAATTTGAATTAAATTTTATAATAACAATTTTTATAATAATAATTCTTAGTTGGGTTAAATCTTACTATACCTTCAGTTCACATGGAAATTAACAGTATTTTTTAATTGATTTTTTATTCCCCTTAAAAAAAAAAAAAACTTTCAAATTTGCCTTTTCCCTTACATGGAAACATCTAGAATTTCTGACTCAAAATATTATCTTACGGATGTCAAACCTTACCAAAATATTAGTTTAGTTTATTAGTTTATTCATTTATTCCTGACTTAGTCACATACCATTTATTGAGACTGTTTATGTTCTCAACACATAAGATTTAAAGAAATTAAAACTCTTCCCTATATAAATGATCACTTCAGGGGAGACACAAATATAATAATATAATGTCAGTATAGAGAACTATAACTATAATAGGGTTAGCTACAGATTATACTTGTGGCAGAGAGAAAATAATTAGCTGTTGAAAGAGTTAAGAAGGTAAGTATTTGAACCGAATTATTTGAAAGCCAAATATAGTCATTCAAGGGAAGAAGAGGTGAGATAGGTTGTCAACACTTAGAGGAGAAAATCACTTGGGAGCTTGGAAAAATAACCAGTCTTCATGCCAACATAATAATTTGGTAAGAAACAATGACTGATTAAATTATTTTAATATTTTGCACAGTAGAATAACAGCATCAACTTTGAATTTTAAAATATTTCTCAAATAATCATCTAAATACATTCATTTAAATTCAATTTATGTTAGTGTTCACTAGTGCTACATGCTAGGGATACAACAGTGAAAACATCAAAGGGTCTATAATTGGAGGAAAAACAGAACATGAGCTAAAAGATTAGAAAGCTCAGAAGATGGAGCAATCTAAGATATTTTGTATAAAACTTGGTCATCTAAGAATGATGACCCAGACAAAAAACAATAAACTTTGGAAATTAATGGTGGCAGAGATTGCTTCATATGGAAAGATGTTTATATAGCATACAATGTTAAAATTGTGATATAATATAGAAGGATAAAGAAAAATAATTTTCTTCAGATGGAAGTGAATATTCAAAAAAGCACTAGAGGGTATTGATGTCAGAAAGATGGTTGCATAGAAAGTTTCAGCTCTTGTCTTCACAGAAACATCAATTTAACAATCATACACGGATGAAAATAGCTTCACAAGAGTTCTAGAACCCAGGAGAAAGATTACAGAATCACAGTGATGCACAAAAACAAGAAGAGAAGCATTAAAAAGAAAAGGAATAGTTTCACTTTACCTATATTACTCCTCACCTAACTTGACAATGTAGCACCAAAGAGAGCTCCCCTCAACCTGCAAGTTCTACTGTAGGGGAGAGAGTGAAGTGAACATTTGATTTCCTCATGCTTTTATTTATTTTTTGTTTGTTTGTTTTGTTTTTTGGGTTTTTTGTTTTAATATTATGATTAGTTTCTAGTCAAAGAGACCTGAGGTCAAATCCTAACTAGCCAGTAAGTTTCCCAATGTATCTAAGCCTCATTTTTTGAATGAGTAAAATGAAAATGGGGGTAATTCCGACACCATAGAATTGTGAGGATTAAATGAGGTGATGTATGTAAAGTGCTTTTCAACATACCTCAGCTATAAGAAGAAAAGCTTAAGGTCTTTATGAACTTTACTTCTGAGGCTTTTAGAGTGCTACTTGAGAGGCCTGATTTTGTCTTGCCACACCCAGTGATAGAATTGGCATGGTTAGATTGCCTGGAGTTAGCTAAAAACAAAGAAAAGGAGCAGAGGCTCCCAATAATCAGTCCACAGATCTCAACAGCTGGCCCACTGTCTCCTGTAGTAAGCTCACATGTAGAACCCAGAAGGAGGCTGGCTGGATTACCCATGGATTCCACCAAAAGGCCCACCAAATATCTCTGATCAAGATGACTCTGAAGGACTTTCTCTGCCACAAAGAGTCTGTAAAACTGAAAGAGGTGACTGCTTCTTCAAGTGAAAAAGGAAACCACTTTTCCAAAAATCTATGGGACGAAGCAAAAGTAGTTCTAAGAGGGAAGTTTATTCTATTACAGGCATTCCTCAAGAAACAAGAAAAATCTTAAGCAACCTACCCTACCACCTGAAGAAATTATAAAAATAAACAAAGCCAAAAGTCAGCAGAAGGAAGGAACTAATAATGATCAGAGAGGAAATAAATAAAATAGAGACCAAAAATTAATGGAAAAGATCAATGAAACCAAGAGCTGTTTTTTTTGAAAAGATAAACAAACATGACAAACTTTTAGCCAGACTCATCAAGAAGAAAAGGGAGAAGACGCAAATAAACAAAGTAAGAAATGAGAGAGGAGAAATAACAATCAATATCACAGAGATACAAAACTCCTAAAAGAATACTACACCAACAAAGTGGGCATCCTAGAAGAAACTGACAAATTTCTAGAAACATACAACCTGCCAAGACTGAATCAGGATGAAACAGACAATATGAACAGACCAATCGTTAGCAGTGAAATTGAATTTATAATTTAAAAAAACTCTCAGCAAACAAAAGTCCAGTACTGGACAGATTCACAGGGAATTTCTAACAAACATTTAAAGAAGAGCTAATACCTATCCTTCTCTAACTATTCCAAATAATTGAAGAGGGAAGAACACCCAAATTCATTTTATTAGGCCACCATTACCCTGATACTAACCCTAGACAAACACAATACAAAAAAAGAAAAACACAGGTCAATATCGCTGATGAATATAGATGCAAAAATCCTCAACATAATATTAGCAAATTGTTTTCAAAAACATATAAAAATGATCATACACCATGATCAAGTGTGATTTATTCCATAGTTGCAAGTATGGTACTGTATTCATGGATCAAATAATGTGATACACCCACATAAACAAAAGGAAGGGCAAAAATCACAGGATCATCTCAACAGACATAGAAAAAAGTGTTTGACAAAATTCAATATCTGTTCATAATAAAAAAATTCTCATCAAAGTAGGGACAGAAGGAACATATCTCAAAATAATAGAGGCCATTTATGACAAACCCACAGCTAACAACATGCTCAATGGTGAAAAGCTGAAATCCTTTCCTCTAAAATCAGGAACAACACAAGGATGCCCACTCTCACTATTTCTGTTTAAATAGTATTGGAGGTCCTAGCCACAGCAATCAGAAAAGAAAAGGAAATTAAAAAGCATCCAAATTAGAAAGGAAGAAGCAAAATGATTTCTATTTGCAGATGACATGATACTATATATAGAAAACTCAAAAGTCTCCACCAAAACCTTATTAGTACTAATAGATAAATTCAGTAAAGTTATAAGATCCAGGATTAATATACATAAATCTGTTGCTTTTCTACACATTAATAATAAACTAGCAGAAAGAGAAAGCAAAATTCCTTTTTAAAATAACCTCAAAGAGAATAAAATACCTAGGAATAAATTTACCCAAGGAGGTGAGAGGCCTATACTCTGAAAAGGTAAAACACTGATGAAGAAAGCTAAAGCTGATACAAAGAAATGGAAAAATATCAGGTGTTCTTGGATTGTAAGAATTAATATTGTTAAAATATCCATAATACCCAAAGCATTCTACACATTTAATGCAATCCTTATCAAAATACCCATGACATTTTTCACAGAACTAGAAACAAATAATCCTAAAATTTATATGTAGTCACAAAAGACCCCAAATTGCCAAAGCAATCTTCAGGAAAAAGAACAAAGCTGGAGGTATCGTGTTCCCTGACTTTAGACTAAACTACAAAGCTACAGTAATCCAAACAGCATGGTACTGACATATAGATCAGTGGAACACAGTAGAAAGCCCAGAAATAAATCCATACACTTATGTTTAATTAGCCTATGACAAAGGAGGCAAGAATAAACAATGGAGAAAAGACAGTCTATTCAATAAGTGGTACTTGGAAAATCGGACAGCTAAATGTAGAAGAATAAGATTAGACTATTTCCTCACACCATATACAAAAATAAACTAAAAATGCCTTAAATACCTAAATGTAAGTCTTAAAACCATAAATTTCGTAGAAAACAACATAGGCAGAACACTGTTTGGCATAAGTTGTAGCAATATTTTTTTGCATCAGCTTTCTAAGGAATAAGAAATGAAAGCAAAAATAAACACATGGGACTTAATTTAACCTAGAATTTTTTACATAGCAAAACCACTGATGAAATGAAAAGACAACCTACTAAATGGGAGTTGCAAATGATATGTCAAATAATGGGTCAACATTGAAAATACAGAAATACTCATACAGCTCAGTATCACAAAAACAAACAAGCCAATTAAAAAATGGGCAGAAGGTCTGAATAGACATTTTTCCAAAGAAGACATACAGGTGGTTAACAGACACTGAAAATATGCTCAATAGTGCTACTCATCAGAGAAATGCAAATCAAAACCATAATGAGGGGTTTCCCTGGTGGCACAGTGATTGAGTGTCCTCCTGCCAATACAGAGGACATGGGTTCATGCCGCAGTCCGGGAAGATCCCACATGCCACGGAGTGGCTAAGCCCATGAGCCATGGCCGCTGAGCCTGCACATCTGGAGCCTGTGCTCCACAACGGGAGAGGCCACAACAGTGAGAGGCCCGTGTACCGCAAAAACAAACAAACAAAAAAACAAAAAAAAAAACACAATGAGACATCACCTCACACCTGTCGGAATGGCAAACATTAATAACAAATATTGGTGTGGATGTGGAGAAAAGGAATACTGTTGCTGGGAATACAAATTGGTGCAGCCACTGTGGAAAATAGTGTGGGGAGTTCTTCAAAAAACTCAAAATAGACCTACCATATGATCCAACAATTCCACTCTGGGTATAAATCTGAAGAAAACAAAAACACTAATTTCAAAAGATATCTGCACCCCAATGTGCATAGCATTATTTTCAATAGTCAATATATGTAAGCAACCCAAGTGTCCATCAACAGATGTATGGTTAAAGAAGATATATTATATACATATAATAAATATATAATATATATTATATATATAATATATATTATATATATAATATATATTTACTCAGCCATAAAAATTAATTAAATTCTGTCATTTGCAACAATGTGGATGAACCTGGAGTGTACCATGCTTAGTGAAATAAGTCAGACAGAAAAAGACAAATACTCTATGTTAACACTTATATGTGAAATCTAAAAAATAAAACGAAAGAGTGTATATAACAAAGCAGAAACAGATTCACAGGTATAGAAAACAAACTAGTGGATGGCAGTGATGAGAGGGAAAGGAGGAGGAGCAAAATAAGCTTATGGGATTAAGAGATACAAACTACTAGAAAACTTCAAAAATGTTTCATTTCTCTATTAAGATAAAGTGAAAAGGCAGTAATCTTTTGTTTCCATGAATTGGTTTCCTAACTCTTTTTTTTAAATGTCAGGATGTAGAAAGTAGAATCATGGTTACCAGGGCCTGGAAGAAGGAGAGGGATAAGGTATTAATTTAAAAAAGAGAGAGATACAGACTACTATTCATAAAATAAATAAGCAACCAGGATATATTTTACAGCACAGGGAAATATAGCAATTATTTTGAAATAACTTTAAAGGAAGTATAATCTATAAAAAACACTGAATCGCTCTTCTATAATCCTGAAACTAAAATAACATTTAAATCAGCTATATTTCATTTAAAAAATAAAAATAAATGAAGCAAAAACAATCTTAAAGCAGTTCACTGAGCTATAAGAGACCATAGAACAACAACTAAACAAAATCAGGAAAACAGTAAATGATCAAACTGAAAGGTTCGATAAAGAAATAGACACTATTAAAAAAAAAAACAGAAATTTTAGAACTGAAGCACATAGTATCTTAACTGAAAAATCTCAATAGAGATTTGATCAATCAGAAAAAAAAATCATTGAATTCAAAGACAGATAACTGAAATTATACTGTTACAGGAATAAAAAGAAAAAGAATGCATAGAGTGAAGACAGCCTAAGGGATTTATGGTACATCAGGAACACCAACATACATATTATTAAAGTCCCAGAAAGAAAAGAGAAAGGAAAAGCGAGCTCATTTGAAGGAATAATGGCTGAAATTTTTCTGAACCTGGGGAAGTAAATATAATCCAGATTCAGGATGCCCAAAACATCCCAAATAGGTGAACTTAATGAGGTCTATGCCAAGACACATTATAATTAAATTGTCAGAAATCAAATATAAAATGATAATGTTGAAAGCAACAAAAGTGACTTGTCAATATTCATGGGAACTGCCATAAGGCCATGAGTAGATGCCTCAGAAGAAATCTTGCAGGCCAGGAGGAAGTGGGATGCTATATTCAAAGGCTGAAAGAAAAAAAAACTTCCAAGAATACTCTACTGGCAAAACTATCCTTCAGAAGTGAAGGACAGATAAACAACTTCCCAAACAAAACCTGAGGGATTTTCTAACTACTAGACCTGCCTTACAAGAAATTCTAAAGGGAGTTCTTTAAGTTGAAACAAAATGGTGTTAAACAGCAAATGAAAGAATATAAAAATATAAATCTCAATAGTAAAGGTAAATATATAAACAGCCACAGAATAATGTAATACTGCAATGGTTGTGCATAAATCACTTTTAACCCTAGTATAAAAGACAAAAGTACTAAGAATAACTATAACCACAAAAATTGTTAATGGATATGTACCATATAAAGAAGTAAATCTGACATCAATAACAAAGTGTGTGTATTAAAAAAAATGTTTTTATACAATTGAAGTTATCAGCTTAAAAGAGACTTTAATTTGAAATTTTATTCAAGCCTCTTGGTAACCACATAGGAAAAAACCTACAGAAGACACAAAAAAAGATAAAGAGAAAAGAAGCAAAGTATATCACTGTAAAAAATAATCAAACAACAGGAGGAGAGTAAGAGAGGAGAGAAACAAAAGAACTACAAAACATACAGAAAACAATTAACAAAATGATGATTGTATATCTTTTCCTATCAATAGTTACTTTAAATGTTAATGAAATAAACTCACCAACCAAAACACATAGAATGCCTGACACTGATAAAAAGCAAACAATAACAAGAGCAACAACAACAAACAAGGCCAACTATATTCTATCCACAAGAGACTTGCTTTAGAGTCAAAGACACCCATAGACTGAAAGTGAAGGAATGTGAAACATGAGAACAGTGGTGGCTGTTCTCAAATGAGAACAGTGGTGGCTATATTATTTTATTCAAAATAGACTTTAAGTCAAAAACTTTCATAAGAGACAAAGAAGGTCCTTACATAATGATAAAGGGTCAATTCAATAGGAAGATATAACAATATGTATAATCCCAATAGCAGGACACCTAAATATATAAAACAAACATTGATCTATCTGACAGGAGAAATAGACTTCTACTAGTATGATAATAGTAGGAGACTTCAATATCCCACTTCCAATAATGGAGAGATTATACAGACAAAAAATCAATAAGAAGATAACAGACACGAACAACATGAAAGACCAAAGTGACTTAACAGTCATATACAGAACATTCCAGCCAAGAGCAGCAGAATACATGTTTTTCTCAAGGTCTTACAGAACACAGAATAGATGACGCACTAGGTCAAAAAATGTCTTAAATTTAAGAAGATTGAAATCAGTCTAAGTATCTTTTCTGACAAAAAAAAAAAGTATGAAGTTAGAAATAAATAACAAAAAGAAAATGGAAAAAGTCATAAATTCATGAAAGTTAAAGAACACATTCTTAAAAACCATGGGGTCAAAGAAGAAATCAAAAGGAAATTAGAAGATAACCTTGAGGCAAACATAAATGAAAACACAACATACCAAAACTAAGGGATGCAACAGAAGTATACAAAGAAGTAAGTTTATAGTAATAAACATCTACATTAAAGGGGGGAGAAAAAGAAAAGATGTTCAACATTACTAATTATCAGGGAAATGCAAATCAAATCTGCGATGTGATATCACCTCACACTTGTCAAGGCTGGATTTTTTACAAAAGATAACAGATGTTGGGAAAGATGTGAGGAAAAGGGAACCCTTATGCACTGTTACTGGGACTATAAATTGATGCATCCATTATGGAAAACAATATAGAAGTTCCTGAAGAAATTATAAATAGAACTACCGTATGATCCAAGAATCCTACTTCTAAGTATATAGCCAAAGGAACTGAAATCAGGAGGTCAAAGAGATATCTACACTCCCATGTTTATTGCAGTACTTTTTTTTGTAATAGACAAGACGTGGACACAAGCTAAATGTCCATTGACAGATAAATGGATAAAGAAAATGTAGTATTATATAATAAAAGACGATTCAGCATTAAAAAAAGAAATACTGCAATTTTGGACAATATGGATGAGCCTAGAAGGCATTATCCTAAGTAAAATAGGCCAAACACAGTCCAAATACATAATACCACTTATATGAGGAATCTAAAATAGTCAAAATTATAAAGAGGAGAAAGGTGGTTGTCTGGGGGCTGAAGAAGGGAATATGGGAAAGTAGTAGTCACAAGATACCCAGTTTCAGTTAGACAAGATGAATAAGCCCTAGAGATCTACTGTATAGTATAGTACCTATAGTTAACAATACTGAATTTTATACTTAAAATTTTGCTAAGTGTTCTTAACAAGAAACAAATAAATAAATAGGCTAATAAGTTAAGAGGGTGGGAAAAAAACTTTTGCAGGTGAAGAATACATTTATGGCATAGGTTGCAGTGATGGTTTCATGGGTGAATACTTGCCTCCAAACTCACCAAGTTGCATATTTAATTATGTGTAGTTTTTGCATGTTAATTATACCTTAATAAGTCATTTTTAAAAGGAACTAAAATATCTGATTATTGAATTTCCAGTGGCAAGAACTTTTGAATGCAAATGGCCAGAAGAAAAAAAGCCATCACTAAAATATTTGTAGAATACAAGGTAGGTATGGGACTGAAATAGAAGACATGGTATAGGCAAATTTCCAACCCACTCTCTTCATCATTGATTGCAGTAAGCAGAATGTAAGTAGGTGCACATTCTTCTACAGATTTGAAGAAACCATGCACATGAATTTCATAACTGCCCTAGTTTCACAATACCCCTGATCAATTTTTATTGAGCCAAAAATCATTCCCTACTCTCCATGGAGCATTCTTTCAGAATCTGTTGGAGTAAAAGATGCTCTGATGTTGCACTGACACTGTTGGTCATCAACTACATAAGCCACAGGAAGAACCTCATTGTATGTGATATATCAGGTTATGAATGAGGGTTGAGTAGAGTCACTAGTCAGAGGTGGAAAAAAGTAGAAAGTACTACTTTATTCATTAAAAGTATTGATTTGGACCATAACTTGGGAAAAATTTAGTCTTTTGGGGTGTAAAAACTATGGCCTTTGCAGTGACAGAAATTTCTTTGAATTTGAGGAGTGAGGTCGATATCACCTGTATGAGTGATATTTGCTTTACCACTTCACTGCCCACAAAATGGCACATAGATTGTCACATTTCTTTTAAAAATGGAGTCCTCTTGTCAAGAGTCCCTAAGGGTGCACTTTCTTTTCAATTGCTCTGGGCTCATTTTGGAGCTAAAATAAAATGTTTTCACTTAAAAAAAAAAGTATAGATTTGGATGCTAGCAGAGGCTAAACATATTTTAGATGCTAGGGAAAATGTTATAAAGCAAGGACAGAAGAATAAATATATAGTGAATCTCAAGAAGAAGCAAAAATTCAAGAATCAAGTAAAATTAGTAGCAAATGCTTATATAATACTTATGTCAGCCATTTTTGTATATGTTTTATAAATAAACCATGTAAGCCTTACAACACTCCTATGAACTTGATACTTCTATTATCTCTAATTTAAGATGAGGAAACTGACATACAGAGAGGTTAAATAACCTGCCAAAGATGGCACTGAATGCATGTAAACAGCTATCTGGTTCCAGAGTCTCTACATTTTTTGCAGTCAAGTGTCTGATACTGATTGACAGTTTTATAGAAGAGAAGATTCACCATTTCAAATAGTGAAAATGGCAAAGCAAAGGCATGGAGAAGATAAAAACAGGAAGAGCGTAAGTATTTAAACTTGTGTAGAGTATATTATTTACCAATAGGCATAGTTTCATAGACAACTCATGTTCTATCATATAATAAATATGTGCTAGAAAAATCATGGCTCCAATCTATAGCCAAGGTCAAAGATATTCAGTATCTGATTAGGGTTGTGTAGTAACAGCCTTAAATGTCATCTGTTATCTATATTCTATACCTTAGGCTGTATTTCTCCTTTTAGCCAAATTACAGTTTTGTGTCAAGGGTTTAGCTTGCTTTTTTGCCTCTGGCAATGAACTAAGTTTAGCAGGTCTTTACGCACCTCTAATAAGTAAGATAAACTGAAATGGACCAAAAAAAAAAAGAAGCAAATGGTTATGAATATTTAAAGTAACACACAACTATAGACAATTCATATTTTTTCTGTATCTCAAAATATACACATCTGTTAATGGAGGTCATCATTAATAAAATTTCAGTTTGTAGTTTAATTAAGTAGGGTACTATTATACATATTAAAAAAAAAAACAGATCCTGTTACTTTACTTAAAGTTTTAAGAGAAGAATTGTAAATATAAAACACATTATAAGCAGATATTTTTCTACATCTTTATGTCAAGTGGCATGTTGAATATTATATATTTCTAGATTTATAATTTAAAGACAAGTAAAATATGGTCACTGATTATTTCTAATTAGATTATTTAAATTGTATCTACCTTTAACATTGACTTAGAAAATCATCCATTTTCCTAATTTCAGCATGTTTAACAAAATGTTTTAAGTCCTGCTATATGTTATCCAGAATGAAATTAAATCAAATAAAACCAATCAATGAGTTTCTCTTTTTGATAAGTCTAGTACATTTTACTCTTACCTAGGAGAGATGTAAATGGACAAAAATAACTTCAAAAATTAAATTATTAAAGTATTCCTTCTTGTATTTTATGATAATATTTCATTATGAAATTTTAAAAAAGAGTGTGCAGGTCATTCTGAATCTCATGGATTAAATGTAATTTTTTTCCATTCTTACTAATATTCATATATTTAAACAAAGAGTTTTTTAAAAAGAAGGATTAATGGAACTAGAAGAGTATGACCAGTTGATCTCTTCATGCTCTACTTTCCCCAGAAACCAGAAAAGCCATATGAATTTTAATCCATTGTTTTACATTTTAATATATGTCCTTAGTATTAGTGTTCATTATGATGAATGGGTACTATTCTCCTTCTATAGCCATTCAAACAATTTAGTGTTGAGGGACTAACAGAAATCCCAAACACAATTTAAAACCAACCAAAAGGGATCTAAAACATTAGATAGAAAATCTTTTCAGTTTAGATATACAATAATGTATAGATTAAATTGCTCTGTGAAATATGAAGGTTTCTATTAAAGAGACACATTGAAATGCATATCTATTTTTTAAAAGTAAGAAATGTTACTCTATGGCTGAAGTAAGTTATGCAAATTTCCTAAAATATAGTTTATCTTCAAACAAGTTAGTAATTACTTTGAATTTTAAAAATATTTTTACTACCTTTACTATGCATTTTACATGTTGCCTTTGGATTAACGACCATTTCAGAAAAGATGATCCATATATTCACATTGTCAGAGTGCCTTTTTTGGAGAAAGGAGAGGAGAGAAGAAAGGAAATTGTAGCAGGCTGACTCTGGGATGACCCCCAATGATCCCGTCCCTCCTCATATTCAGACCTCTTTGTAATTTCTTCTCTTTGAGTGTGGGTTGGCCTAGAAACTTGCTTTGAATCAGTAGAATACAGCAGAGGTAATAGGATGCTATTTATGTAATCAGATTATAAGACATTGTAACTCATGTTGCTGGTAGACTCTTTTGCTAGAAGTTGACCAGAATGTTTAACTAATAAACTGTGTGTCAAGTTTTGTGTAGCATAATTTTCTATCACATGTCTAGGTGACATGGTTATAACTTACGGAATCATTTTTTAAAGACTGTTTTTAAAAAGGAACGAAATTGGGTCATTTGTAGAGACATGGATGGATTGAGACTGTCATACAGAGTGAAGTAAGCCAGAAAGAGAAATACAAATATCGTATATTAACACATATATGTGGAACCTAGAAAAATGGTACAGATGAACTGGTCTGCATGGCAGAAATTGAGACAAAGATGTAGAGAACACACGTATGGACACCAAGTGGGGAAGGTGGTGGGGGGTGGTGGTGTGATGAATTGGGCAATTGGGATTGACATATATACACTGATGTGTATAAAATTGATGACTAATAAGGACTTGCTGTATAAAAAAATAAATTAAATTAAAAAAAAATTTTTAAAAGACTGTTTTTAAATATACACAATAAACTAAATTATATTTTTACTAAAGAAATTTTAAGTAGAGGATGTTTGAAATTTTGGATAAGATGTTAATATTGATATGAACTAAAATATTCTCTAAATTGTAATAAAATGGAAATTATAAAGATAATTTTATATACATATATTTTTTTTAATTTGGCTTTCCATGTAGTTTGTCTTCAGGCAGAGAGTGCCCTGGTGAAACTGATGCAAGTATCTTAACTCCTTGGTAGTAAATCATTTTTTTTTATTGTTATCACATTTGTACTTGAGTCAGCATCCCAGAATCCCATCAGCTCTGGGACACTGATATTATCTAGTTATAGAGCCAGCAAGACAGACTGTCAATCAAGTGACCAAAATCAAAAATAGAGGGGACCTGACTGCACCACCTACCAAGCTTTCCTGAATGCATGCTGCTCAGTTTTCCATCCCCAGTTTCCTAACTCTCTAATTCTTTTGGAAGAATTTGGGAAAGGTCAAAGAAAGGACATGTATTTTAATCTGGTACTCACAGAATAAGTAGGATTATGCCAGAAAGAGGATAGTGTGTGTAAAAGTGTAGTCTTGAGAAGACAAGAAATTTTGTTTGAAGACACTTTCTGAACATCCTCAAGGTTTTAGATTTATTTTTTTATTTTAGATTATAGAATCTGTTACTCACAGACTAATATAATTCCTTGTTTACCTTACTAAATTAAGGTATCATTGTCCAGTATAGAACATGGAGTTATAGATGAGAATGAGGAAACTTCATCACATAGGGACTAGGTGGAAGCTAAGAAAAATTGAATGCCTGCACTAAAGCCTATATTATATCAATTGGACTAAAAGAAAGATTAGATTTGAGAAATATTACTTTTCTTGAATCAGTGGGTGTAGAGATTGCATACCATCATTAAGGGGTAGGGAGAATTCAAGGATATTCCAAAAAGTTTATGGCTTAAAAGAAAGTAGCATGAGAAAACTATAAGACACTGATGAAAGAAATTAAAGATGATACCAACAGGTGGAGAGATATACCATATTCTTGGATTGGAAAAATCAATATTGTGAAAATGACTATAATACCCAAAGCAATCTACAAATTCAATGTAATCCTTATCAAATTACCAATGGCACTTTTTATGGAACTAGAACAAAAAATTGTAAAATTTGTATGGAAACACAAAAGACCCCGAATAGCCAAAGCAGTCTTGAGGGGAAAAAATGGAGCAGGAGGAATCAGACTCCCTAACTTCAGACTATACTACAAAGCTACAGTAACCAAGACAATATGGTACTGGGACAAAAACAGAAGCATAGATCAATGGAACAAGATAGAAAGCCCAGAGATAAACCCATGCACCTATGGTCAAGTAATCTATGACAAAAGAGGCAAGGATATACAATGGAGAAAAGACAGTCTCTTCAATAAGTGGTGTTGTGAAAACTGGACAGCTACATGTAAAAGAATGAAATTAGGACACTTCCTAACACGATACACAAAAATAAACTCAGAATGGATTAGAGACCTAAACCTAAGGCCGGACACTATAAAAATCTTAGAGGAAAACATAGGAAGAACACTCTTTGACATAAATCACAGCAATATCTGTTTTGATCCACTTCCTAGAGTAATGGAAATAAAAACAAAAATAAACAAACGGGAACTAATTAAACTTAAAAGCTTTTGCACAACAAAGGAAACCATAACAAGACCAAAATACAACCCTCAGAATAGGAGAAAATATTTGCAAATGAATCAACAGACAAAGGATTAATCTCCAAAATATATAAACAGCTCATGCAGCTCAATATTAAAGAAAGAAATAACCTAATCCAAAAATGGGCAGAAGACCTAAACAGACATTTCTCCAAAGAATACATACAGATGGCCAAGAAGCACATGAAAAGCTTCTCAACATCACTAATTATTAGAGAAACACAAACCAAAACTACAATGAGGTATCACTTCACAACAGTTAGAATGGGCATCATCAGAAAATCTACAAACAACAAATGCTGGAGAGGGTGTGGAGAAAAGGGAACCCTATTGCACTGCTGGTGGGAATGTAAATTGATACAGCCACTATGGAGACCAGTAAGGAGCTTCCTTAAAAAACTAAAAGTAGAATTACCATATGACCCAGCAATCTCACTACAGGACATATACCCAGAGAAAACCATAATTCAAAAGACACATGAACCCGAATGTTCACTGCAGCACTATTTACAATAGCCAGGTCGTGGAAGCCACATAAATGCCCATGGACAGACTAATGGATAAAGAAGTTGTGGTACTTATATACAATGGAATATTACTCAGCCATGAAAAGGAACAAAATTGGGTCATTTGTTGAGACGTGGATGGACCTAGCGACTGTCACACAGAGTGAAGTATGTCAGAAAGAGAAAAACTAATATCATATATTAACGCATATATGTGGAACCTAGAAAAATGTTACAGATGAACTGGTTTGCAGGGCAGAAATTGAGACACAGATGTAGAGAACAAATGTATGGACACCAAGGGGGGAAAGTGGCAGGGGTAGGGAGAAGTGGTGGTGTGAATGAATTGGGTGATTGTGATTGATGTGTATACACTGATTGTATAAAACTGATGACTAATAAAAACCTGCTGTATAAAAACTAAATTAAACAAAATTCAAAAAAAAAAATTAAAGTAGCATGAAAAAGTTAAGAAATATAAAGCAGTCAGGATGGAAGGAAGACAAAAATAATTTGTTTTGTGATATTATATTTGAAGTCCTTGTCATATATGTCATTAGAGATGTCTGATAGGAAGCTAGATATCTGTTTATGAAAATTAAGAAAAAAATTTTTTTTTTTTTGCGGT
This sequence comes from Neophocaena asiaeorientalis asiaeorientalis, assembly GCF_003031525.2. Taxonomy (NCBI): domain Eukaryota; kingdom Metazoa; phylum Chordata; class Mammalia; order Artiodactyla; family Phocoenidae; genus Neophocaena; species Neophocaena asiaeorientalis. Next base: position 3,037,426 of record NW_020174793.1, read on the forward strand.
ACGCATGTCTCTCACTGTTGTGGCCTCTCCCGTTGCAGAGCACAGGCTCCGGACACGCAGGCTCAGCGGCCATGGCTCATGGTCCCAGCAGCTCCACAGCATGTGGAATCTTCCCGTACCGAGGCATGAACCCGTGTCCCCTACATCGGCAGGCGACTCTCAACCACTGCACCACCAGGGAAGCCCGAAAGAAATTTTGATGAACAAAAATTCTTTAAGATTTATCAACGTATAACTCGGATTCTCAATATTGGATATCACCTGACTGCAAATTTTCAATGTAAACTTGGTCATTGCAAAGAAAACTTCAGAGGAAGTATTACTCAAGCACAACTAAAAACAAGGAACAAAGAGAAAAAATAATAATGATCAAAGACTGAGCTAAGCATGGTGTATATATAACTATAGAAATATAGCATCAGGTGACAGAGAGGCAAGCTTATAATAATGTGAAGTAGAGTACACAAAACTTGCAATAAATGCCAAACAACAAGGTGCAAAGATGAGATAAAGGTGGTGCCATTATGATAAACTACTCATGTACAAAGCCAGAATCTAGGGGGTATTATTACAGCATTTTCAAAGTAATCTTCATTTCAGGAAAATGATGAGCCAGCCATTATTTCAGCAAATCCATAACCTCTCACTACATACATAATATCTAAATTTTGCTTCTTGTTTGGTTGCTTTGACTTTGTGTCTGCATAGAACCTTGTAATAGAAATCATTAAGATGCAGTGGAGAAATTATGATATGGATTTTGAGTAACTTGGATTTGTCTTATAACCATTGAGACTGAGGCTCAGTTTTCTTACCTGTAGAATATAATACTATTTTGTTGCTTGGTTACTGTGAAATTTCAAAAAGATAATATATGTAAAATTCTTATCTCAGTCCCTCTGACACAGTAGGGATTTAATTCATTCAACAAGTGTGCATTAATTGTTTACTGTGTCTTAGGTACCATGATAGGCACTATGGATAGTGTGGCAAACAAGAGACACAATTCCTGCCAGAATTGCAGGAATTTATATTATTTCTGGAAAAAAGAACAATTGAACAAGCAGTGATTATAGAGTGATTAATGTCATGACAGGGGAAATACAGGAAATACTATAGCAGAACATAGTAATTATTACTAACACAAAACATGTATTTTCAGGCACTTTTCTAAGCATGTTTTGCACCTTAAATAGTGTAATCCTTAGGAAAACCCCATGAAACAGGTAATCATCTCGATTTATGGTTGCAAAAATGAGGCAAAGAGATATTAAACAACTCACCCAAGGTAACACAGTTTTTAAATTGCAGAGCTGGGGTTAAGAGTAGTCTGTACTCTTAATCTCTTAGTTAATCTGCTCTTCCATTGATGACATGGCTAATTTAGACCAGGAAAGGAGCTTCCTGGAGAAGTGAAAACTGAAAGATAGGTAGTATCTAGCCAAGCAAAAAGGAGGCGGGTGGGAGTATGATTTAGACAGAAAATACATGAAAGTAAAAATTGACTGTATTTCAAGATTAAAATACACCTGTGATTGCAAATTCAGGATATGCAGATTGCTTATCTAATATTTAATTGGGTTTAGAAGACATTTTATATTTTGAAAGCAGATGGGTTTTTATGGGAGTATAAAATATCATTGTGAGTTATTATTGTGTTCCTTTTTATTGCAGTTTGAGAATTTCTTTCTTTATTTTTTACAGTTGTGTTACCCACATTACCATAAATATAAAATATACTTCTTGTTGTTGTAGTTCTAAAAAATATATCTCAAGTATTTGTAAAATGAGACTAGAAGCGCTCTGTGATTTCTGGATGCCTCACCTTGAGGGAATGTATAGCCATTATTTTGAACCCAGAACTAAATTGTCAATGATAGCTCTTTCTGAGATGTTAACAGACCTTCATTCATGGAAACTTATTAGAGCAACAAACTAGATCTACCTAACATTTTACTTATTTCAAATTCTGCCATATTCTATAATTGTGAAAGTGTTTTAAAATGTTCAACTGTAAATTTAATTGGAATGTAATTTTAATGATTAAAAACCCCTTTTAAACACTTGATTTTCCTTCTATATTTCAATTTCAAAGTAAAAATTTAAGCACTTTTCCAAGGTTGAGCTTATAAGTTGTACACTTTTTTTTTTTTTCAGATTTATATCCATAATTCAAACTCTTTCTTTTTCAGATGTCAATTTGGGTATCTCCTATGGGCAAAGAGTGGAAATGAGTACTATTTATGGCTGATATCAATAAGATGCATGCCCTCACATGTGTACTAGCGGTAAATGATAAAACTTAACATTTTCTACTTGGAAGATAAACCAGTGGAGAGAAAGATTAAGAAAATGAAATAAGTTGAAGGCTTAGTGCCTTTTCATTCTCTTACCTCTAATAAAGTTAAATATATAAAAGAATATGGATGGATAGACTTAAGAGTAGAATAAATGAACACATAAGAAAGAAGAGGAATATTATTTTAATTGAGGTGGAGGAAAGAAAGAGCATAAGTATAAAAACACAGATAAATATTTGAATTTTTAAACCTCCCTGAGACCACCATCATTCTAATTTCCTAAGAGTGGGACCCAGAAGTGGGCAAGATGTTTGGGAGCTTGTGAAAAAGAATTTGGAAAACTTGTGTGGATAATATAAAGTAAATTGAAAGCTTGTGTGGAGGATATAAAGTAAATTAAAGTAAAATAATTGCTGACTAGTAATTAATTTCAAATTTTATATATCTCAATTAAATAGCATGATATTTATGCTGAGAAAGCCAAGGAATAAATGTCAAAGATAAGCAAGAGTTATTTTGAATTTCATATACCTCTTTTGTCCATTTGCTCTAGTTATCATAAGTTGATGGCAGTGATATTTAAACAAGTTATAAACAATTAAATATTTATATGAAATGGTTGCTAGCAATAAACATTCAATTCAACTTCTCCAAAATCTCTAATAAAATATCTATGAGAATACAAAAAAAAAAAGAAGAAAACTCACACTTTCATTAAAGTAAGATTAATATGTAACTTGGAAGATGGAAAGAATGTGGCTGGAAAGAAGGTAAACAAAATTGCAGTGTTTACACAGGTTACACTGGGTAACCATCTATCACATAGATCAGTATTTACAGAAATTTGAGGCAGCTAGTGTTCACAATGTTTACTTAGAGATAGGTTTGTTGGGAGTGGGAAGGGGTGGACTTAGGGGCAATTCATTACACTCTGATTGGACTTAAGTCCTCATAAAATTGTTCTCAGTTCAAACAGAGATAAATGTGCTTTAGTACATAGTTTATTTTGGGCGTTGTAGTAAGTCACCATTCTATTAGTTCAGATAATTGGGACAGAAGATCCTACTAAGTCTAATAAGGACTCACAGGTAGGGTGCATGGATGCTTATCAGACACTAGAAAGCTATGCACACTATTTTTTTTTTTTTTTTTTGTCATCAGTGTATATGGGAAGGGAGTTTACTCAACCTGCATCATACTGAGCACAGATAAAGGCAATTCACTCTCTTCCTCTGTCAACCCACAACTGGATACAATAGAACATCCCTCTATTGTATGGAAAAAAAGATACAATTAACAATAAAAAAGATTATTTAAAATATCTCAACACAAAGAGAATGCATGGGACATTATCTTGAAGACTCAGGGATAAACATGTCTTGGAAATTTATTTATAACAGGAATCAAAAGGAAATTTTAAAAATCTTATATTTCCCAGCTTCAGGACAATGAAAAAATGTTTAGTGCTTTTAAAATGTGAGCAAACAGTCATGAGAAGAGAACAGCCTGAGAGGAACTCAAAATACAATGAGATAAAGCCATCAAAATAAGGCAAATGGAAAGGAAGAGATAAGGAGGCATTTTACGGAGAGTAAGAAATAAAGAACAATATTTAAATATACATTGGTATATATCTTAATGTTTAAGAACAGAATTAACTTCAATAAGTATTATAAATGAAAAGATAGGAGAGCTTGTCCAATACTGCAGAACAAATACAATATTTTAAATAAGAAAAAGATGCTAAGTATGGAAAAATTAAAATTAATATAAACACTAAGAATTAAAGAATTTGCCAAGGGAAAACACAATGAATGCTTTCTTTTAGTGAGCTATCTACAAATAATCATTCAATTTCTAAAAACACTAAGAAAATATTGTAGCACAAACTGGAAAAAAGTGAAGAATTGATCATTTATAATTACATGTTATCAGTGACTTTTGTAGAATTGCCATTTCATAGTGATTACAAAATGCAGACTATATTATTTTTGTCTTCACACAAAGTGTACCACTCATATTGCCCTTGCCCTTGGAATGTTACTGGAAAATATAAAACTCTTAGTGGAAGAAAATGTAAAATCTGTTAAAAAAATTAAAATATCTTAATACATAGGAATAAATATTTTGTTCATGGATGAGTTAATATTATAAAAATATTGATTATCCATAAATTAATAGAAAAATTCAATGCAACTCCATTAAAATTTTTGCCAAAATGTTTGAAGAACTTGATATGCTTATCCTAAAATTACATGGAAGAATAAGGTTCCATGAATAGCTAACTCAATTTTTAAAAAGAAGAATACATTTGGAATGGGCTTGTAGGTGTCGGCTTGTAAATAGGATATGTAACAAAAACAGAATAATTAAAAAAATTTTAAAGGCTAATATTGGGGAAGAACAAAGAGATCAATGACATTGGAGAACTAACTAAAGAGTAGAGATTAGAAAAGAACTTGTACAAAGTTCAAACCTTCATTCACAAATTAGTGCTTACATAAAAGAATCATTAATAGATTACTGATAAACCAGTTCTCTAGGAGAAAAATATAATTGGAGCCTAATCTTATGCAATATGTAAAGGAAAACTCCAAAGAAGTTAAAGTCCAAATATAAAGGAAACATTTAAAGAAAAGAGTAAGAAATGCAGGATAACATTTTAAATCACATTTTTACAGGTAAAAAAAAAATCACTGTGCAAGACCTGAAAAAGTGTAAATATAAGACTAAAATCATCTGGATATGACTACATCAAAATTAAAGCTTTCTGGGCTTCCCTGGTGGCGCAGTGGTTGAGAGTCCGCCTGCCGATGCAGGGGAAACGGGTTCGTGCCCCGATCCGGGAAGATCCCACATGCCGTGCAGCGGCTAGACCCGTGAGCCATCGCCCTTGCGCCTGTGGGTCAGGAGCCTGTGCTCCGCAACGGGAGAGGCCACAACAGTGAGAGGCCCACATACCGAAAAAAACAAAAACAAAAACAAAAACAAAAAACATTAAAGCTTTCTCTTCAATTAAATTACTTCAATTAGTTTACTCAGTTATGTTTATGACCCAGTAACCTCCTCCTGAGAGAAGAGTAGAGACAACATCTTACATAGATTCATAACTTAGAGTGTCTGGAAATACTCAATGATGCATTGCTTTTGGTATTCTAGAGGTGAGGTAAAACTAGGTATCTCTCACTAAGGGATGGTGAGTGCATGCTGAGAAATATTTAGCAGTTAGAAGCCAGGTAATCACAGAAAAATAAAAATATATTGTAAATTCAACTTACCTTTGGTTTATTTTTTTTAAAGAATGAATTCTATGATATAGTATTTGTTATGAAATTTGAACTCTAATCATAACTCTAAACCTAACAAAACAAAGAACGCATACGTACATAGAAAAGTATATCAAATACTTTAGGGTGGGTGCCAATAAATGTTCCGAAGAATGAAAAGAAACATAAAATAAAAACAAGAAAGAGTCTTCTCATGGGTCATAATACTGTTTCTTGGACTGCAGACTACAATATCTCAATTCTCAATAGTTAGAGCAAAAAATGAGAAAATAAAAAAGTAAGAAAAAATGAGAAAGACATCTAGAAATAATGTCTTTCCAGAATGCAAGAGTCCACAGAGTTCCTTTTATAAAGAACTAAAACTGGCCCACACTTGGCACATCCTCATGAAAGTTTGTAATACCAACTTAAGATAAAACATAAAGCTTTGGGGGAGGGATGGGATGTCAAACAAGACACACAAAAAAGGATAAACATAAGAATGGCACAACACTTCTTAATGGAAAAATGGAGTAACCTTCAAAATTATGAAAAAGTTTTCTAAATTAAAATTCTATGCTTAGCCAAACTATTCATCAAGTGTGAGAAGGATAAAGGTATTATCAGATAGATAAGTTGTGGCAGAGATAATGCTATTTCTTAAACAGACATAATTCATATTCCTCCAGGCATATAAGAAATTTATTTCTCACCCTTCTTGCAGTTGAGTGAGGCTTAGTAATTGGGTTCTAACCAATAGAATGTGCTGGCCATGATGTGCATGTCACTTCCTTGACTAGATATAAAACCCCCCTATGTTAAAAAAATTAAATTTCCTTATGTGATCAGCCAAGCTCTCTCTTCCCCTTTTTCAGTGGCTTTGAAGACCATAATTGTTGTGTAACATACAGAGGGAGTTTGGGTCCATTACTGAGTGGAACAGCGCCCTAAAGTCCCCCTAATGCCTTCATGCATTAGACTGTGACAGGAACAATTAACTTTTATTGTGATATTGTAAGATTTAGGGATTTATTTTTATTTTTTTAAAAATATGTTACAAATATTCACTCAAAAACAAAGAGAAAATTTGGATTAACCCATTTTAGTATACAAATTTAATATCAAAGTCTCTATGTAAAATTCATTTGAATAAGTTCTGTTAGCCACTTCTAGTTTCTTTGTGATGTAAAATCTTTTAAAGCATAAAAATCAGCCTTTCTACATTATTCCATTAGACATACATAGAAGTTAAAAAAAATGAGAAGACAGAACAATCAACCAGAAAGGTGAATTTACTGAGAAACAGTCATTCGTTCTCCCTCCTCTTTTTCTTTTCCTCCTTTTCCAGGTCTCTTTTGGTTCCAATCAAGAGAAGTCTTGAGAGTTCTGAGAATATTTCTTTGAGGGCTTCAAATCACCATACCTACATCCTCTGCCACAACTACACACACGGGAACAAAAATAAAACTTTGCTATCTACTCATGTAGGAGGGATTCATGCAAAATAAACTCCTACATGGAGATCAACAGGTGAGTTTTCTACCTGCTCTTTATAATGTCCTTCCATTATAGTAAATCCCACACATTATGAGGCAGAAGGGGTTATGTGAGCTTTTCCCTGAAGTCAAAAAACTTGCATTCATTTCAAGTACCTGGTGGTCATAGGGTACAGACAGGGAAGGTGCCATCCCCCTTGGTAGGGGTGGTCGTGGTGGCGGTGAATGGGCTCCCGCAACCATGCACCTCCTGATGTACAGATTCTGGAGAAACAAAAGGCGGTCACACCGCAGTGAGCCAGTCAGGCTGTTGGGCCGCTGGGCAACCCGACCAGCCTGGAAGTGTCCCATCAGTTGCTGAAAGCAAAACTCTGTCCCCACTGTGAAGCCAGGCAATTTGGGCCAGAGAGTCAGAGGAGACCGGTAATCAACTCCTCCTCTCTGCTCACCTCCTTGGGGTTACAGCAATCCCATCTCCAAACCCAAATCTGACCCTGCAGTGCCAAACTGGGAGTGGCAGAAGGGCTCTGCCGGTGCTTCAGCGCCCTCTGGAGGTTGTTTGCTCTAACGGCAACTCTCAGCCCTCCCTCCTCCTCTTTCCCTAGTCCTTGGGGCTGCCTTGGCATCCTGCAGCTGCTGGCCTGATTTCATTCTTTTTTCTCCAATTACAATTACGTGTCTTACAGAGGTTTGGAGTCTGTTGAAGAAGGAAGATCTTTTAGTCAATACACCTTAACTCTGAGAAGTTGGTTTCAAGAATGAACCGGAAATACTGTATTTTTCTCCTGATGATTCCAAGGAGACACAGCTCAAATTTTCTAAATCATAAGAAAAACCAAGGTAAATATGATATTCTGAGCCAGAGATGAAGAAGCCGTTTTTAGCACCCACTCCTCATATCATATGACCGGGATTTAAATCCTAGGGATTTATTTTTCATTTCAAGGTAGCCAATCATACTCTAATGAGTAAAGTCTAAAAAATATACTTCCTGGGCTTTCCTGGTGGTGCAGTGGTTGACAGTCCGCCTGCCGATGCAGGGGACACGGGTTCGTGCCCCGGTCTGGGAAGATCCCACATGCCGCGGAGCGGCTAGGCCCGTGAGCCATGGCCACTGGGCCTGCGCATCCAGAGCCTGTGCTCCGCAATGGGAGAGGCCACAACAGTGAGAGGCCCGCGTACCGCCAGAAAAATATATATGTGTATATATATATCTCCCTCTGCAGTCTTTCTTGGGAAGCTATTGGGCTGGCCAAAACGTTCGTTCGCTTAATGAATACATTGTTCCATAAATTTCTTCGTGAAAATGAAAGATGTGTTTTTTATTTTTACTTAAAACCGAACAAACTTTTTTTTGCGGTACGCGGGCCTCTCACTGCTGTGGCCTCTCCCGTTGCAGAGCACAGGCCCCAGACGTTCAGGCTCAGCGGCCATGGCTCACGGGCCCAGCCTCTTCGTGGCATGTGGGATCTTCCCGGACCGGGGCACAAACCTGCGTTCCCTGCATCGGCAGGCGGGCTCTCAACAACTGCGCCACAAGGGAAGCCCCGAATGAACTTTTTGACCAACCCAATATATGAGAAGGAACTGTACTGAAATAAAAGAATGAAGACCACACCAAGAAACAATGTAATATGGAGTTCTGTAAAAAAGGATGTCAAGCATTTGATAGAGACAAAGTGAATTTCAAGGATAGTAAAAAAGTCCAGAGGACTCTAGGAGTGGTGTTTCCCCCAAATTAACTCGTATTTAATAAATATGTACTGATTTTCTACTATGTACCAAGTAATATTCTACAAATTAGTCATAATGCTTTAAACACAACAGAATAAAATTTGTTGAACAGTGCATGAAACTTAAAATCTAGAAATAATGGACTATTACTTGGAACTCAGAAGTTAAATATTATGAAATTAATATATTAAATATATGGATAACAATATATAAATATTAAAATATATTTTATATATTTATATATACTGCTCAGTAAGTACTTGTGCTTGATATTTTTGTATTATTTTATAGCGTTTAGATAAATATTTTTTTAAATTAAAAACAATTTAAGCACAATAAACGTCCATGAAAGTTGATTGCAGTGTTGAAGAGACAAAAGGAAGCTGTGAGGACTGAGACCAAATGAAGAGCACAGACCAGCTGTGAAAAGAAAAACAAACAGAAGAACAAAGCAAGGAGGTAGCTGTCTGAAAGCTAGGAAGGGTGCTCTCGCTAGAGATCAGTCAGCCGGCATCTTGATCTTGGACTTCCCAGCCTTCAGAACTATACACCAGAAATACATCTACACGTGGAACAACTCCTACAGAACACCTACTGAACGCTGGCAGAAGACCTCAGACCTCCCAAAAGGCAAGAAAGTCCCCAAGTACCTGGGTAGGGCAAAAGAAAAAAGAATAAACAGAGACAAAAGAATAAGGACGGGACCTGCACTAGTGGGAGGGAGCTGTGAAGGAGGAAAGATTCCCACACAATAGAAGCCCCTTCGTGGGCGGAGACTACGGGTGATGGAGGGGGAAAGCTTCGGACCCACAGAGGAGAGCACAGCAACAGGGGTGTGGAGGGCAAAACCGAGAGATTCCCACACAGGGGATCGGTGCCGACCGGCACTCACGAGCCTGAGAGGCTTGTCTGCTCACCCGCTGGGGCGGGCAGGGCTGGGAGCTGAGGCTCGGGCTTCAGTCGGAGCACAGGGAGAGGACTGAGGTTGGCGGCGTGAACAAGCCTGCAGGGGGTTAGTGCAACACGCCTAGCCGGGAGGGAGTCCGGAGAAAGTCTGGAGCTGCCGAAGAGGCAAGAGACTTTTTCTTCCCTTTTTCTTTCCTGGTGCGCAAGGAGAGGGGATTAAGAACGCTGCTTAAAGGAGCTCCAGAGACGTGTGCGAGCCGCGGCTAAAAGTGCGGACCCCAGAGACGGACGTGAGATGCTAAGGCTGCTGCCGCCACCAAGAAGCCTGTGTGCGAGCACAGGTCACTATGCACACCCCCCTTCCAGGGAGCCTGTGGAGCCCGCCACTGCCTGGGTCCCAGGAACCAGGGACAACTTCCCCGGGAGAATGCACGACGCGCCTCAGGCTGATGCAATGACATGCCGGTTTCTGCAGCCGCAGGCTCGCCCCGCACTCCGTACCCCTCCCTCCCCCCAGCTTCAGTGAGCCAGAGTCCCTGAAGCAGCTGCTCCTTTAACCTCATCCTGTCTGAGCAAAGAACAGACACCCTCCCCGACCTACACACAGAGGCGGGGCCAAATCCAAAGCTGAGCTCCTGGGAGGTGTGAGAACAAAGAAGAGAAAGGGAAATCTCTCCCAGCAGCCTCAGAAGCAGTGGATTAAAGCTCCACAATCAACTTAATATACCCTGCATCTGTGGAATACATGAATAGACAACGAATCATCCCAAATTGAGGAGGTGGACTTTGAGAGCAAGATTTATCATTTTTTCCCCTTTTCCTCTTTTTGTGAGTGTGTATGTGTATGCTTCTGTGTGAGATTTTGTATATATAACTTTGCTTCCACAATTTGTCCTAGGGTTCTATCCGTCTGTTTTCTTTGTATGTTTGTTTATTTTTGTTTTCTCTAAAATTTTTTTAATTAATAATTATTTTTTATTTTAATAACTTTATTTTATCTTTCTTTCCATCCTTCCCTCCTTCCTTCCTTCCTCCCTCCTTCCCTCCCTCCCTTCTTCCTTCCTTCCTTCCTTCTTTTCTTTCTTTCTTTCTTTCTTTCTCTCTCTCTCTTTCTTTCTTTCTTTCTTTCTTTCTTTCTTTCTTTCTTTCTTTCTTTCTTTCTTTCTTTCTTTCTTTTTCCCCCTTTTATTCTGAGCTGTGTGGATGAAAGGCTCTTGGTGCTGCAGCCAGGAGTCAGTGCTGTGCCTCTGAGGTGGGAGAGCCAACTTCAGGCCACTGGTCCACACGAGACCTCCCAGCTCCACATATCACACGGCAAAAATCTCCCAGAGATCTCCATATCAACACCAGCACACAGCTTCACTCAACGACCAGCAAGCTACAGTGCTGGACATCCTATGCCAAACAACTAGCAAGACAGGAACACAACCCCACCCATTAGCAGAGAGGCTGCCTAAAATCATAATAAGTCCACAGACACCCCAAAACACCAGACGTGGACCCGCCCACCAGAAAGACAAGATCCAGCCTCATCCACAAGAACACAGGAACTAATTCCCTCCACTAGGAAGCCTACACAACACACTGAACCAACTTTAGCCACTGGAGACAGACACCAAAAATAACGGGAACTATGAGCCTGCAGCCTGCAAAAAGGAGACACCAAACACAGTAAGATAAGCAAAATAAGAAGACAGAAAAACACACAGCAGATGAAGGAGTAAGATAAAAACCCACCAGACCTAACAAATGAAGAGGAAATAGGCAGTCTACCTGAAAAAGAATTCAGAATAATGATAGTAAAGATGATCCAAAATCTTGGAAATAGAATAGACAAAATGCAAGAAACATTTAACAAGGACCTAGAAGAACTAAAGATGAAACAAACAACAATGAACCACACAATAAATGAAATTAAAAATACTCCAGATGGGATCAATAGCAGAATAACTGAGGCAGAAGAACAGATAATTGACCTGAAAGATAAAATAGTGGAAATAGCTACTGCAAAGAAGAATAAAGAAAAAGGAATGAAAAGAACTGAGGATAGTCCAGAGACCTCTGGGACAACATTAAAAACAGCAATGTTTGAATTATAGGGATTCCAGAAGAAGAATAGAAAAAGAAAGGGACTGAGAAAGTATTTGAAGAGATTATAGTTGAAAACTTCCCTAGTATGGGAAAGGAAATAGTTAATCAAGTCCAGAAAACACAGATAGTCCCATACAGGATAAATCCAAGGAGAAATACACCAAGACACATAATAATCAAACTGTCAAAAATTAAATACAAAGAAAGCATATTAAAAGCAGCAAGGAAAAAACAACAAATAACACACAAGGGAATCACCATAAGGTTAACAGCTGATCTTTCAGCAGAAACTCTGCAAGCCAGAAGGGACTGGCAGGGCATATTTAAATTGATGAAGGAGAAAAACCAAGATTACTCCACCCAGCAAGGTAGATACAATCCTAGCTTAAGAAACAGGAAACATCTTGAATAAACAACCTAGCCTTGCACCTAAAGCAATTAGAGAAAGAAGAACAAAAAACCCCCAAAGTTAGCAGAAGGAAAGAAATCATAAAAATCAGGTCAGAAATAAATTAAAAAAGAAATTAAGGAAATGACAGCAAAGATCAATAAAACTAAAAGCTTGTTCTTTGAGAACATAAACAAAATTGATAAACCATTAGCCAGACTCATCAAGAAAAAAAGGAAGAAGACTCAAATCAATAGAATTAGAAATGAAAATGGAGAAGTAACAACTGACACTGCAGAAATAAAAAAGATCATGAGAGATTACTACAAGTAACTCTATGCCAATAAAATGGACAACCTGGAAGAAATGGACCCATTCTTAGAAATGCACCCCCTGCCAAAACTGAATCAGGAAGAAATAGAAAATATGAAGAGACCAATCACAATCACTGACAATTGAAACTGTGATTAAAAATCTTCCAACAAACAAAAGCCCAGGACCAGATGGCTTCACAGGTGAATTCTATCAAACATTGAGAGAAGAGCTAACACCTGTCCTTCTCAAACTCTTCCAAAATATAGCAGAGGGAGGAACACTCCCAAACTCATACTACGAAGCCACTACCACCTTGATACCAAAACCAGACAAGGATGTCTCAAAGAAACAAAACTACAGGCCAATATCACTGATGAAGATAGATGCAAAAACCCTCAGCAAAATACTAGCAAACAGAATCCAATAGCATATTAAACGGATCATACACCATGATCAAGTGGGGTGTATTCCAGGAATGCAAGGATTCTTAAATATATGCAAATCAATCAATGTGATATACCATATTAACAAATTGAAGGAGAAAAAACATGATCATCTCAATAGATACAGAGAAAGCCTCGACAAAATTCAACACCCATTTATGATAAAAAACCCTGAAGAAAGTAGGCATGGAGGGAACTTTCCTCAACATAATGAAGGCCATATATGACAAACCCACAGCCAACATCGTCCTCAATGGTGAAAAACTGAAGGCATTTCCACTAAGATCAGGAACAAGACAAGGTTGCCCACTCTCACCACTCTTATTCAACATAGTTTTGGAAGTTTTAACCACAGCAATCAGAGAAGAAAAGGAAATAAAAGGAATCCAAATCAGAAAAGAAGAAGTAAAGCTGTCACTGTTTGCAGATGACATGATACTATACATAGAGAATTCTAAAGATACTACCAGAAAACTACTAGAGCTAATCAATGAATTTGGTAAAGTAACAGGATACAAAATTAATGTACAGAAATCTCTGGCATTCCTATACACTAATGATGAAAAATCTGAAAGTGAAATCAAGAAATTACTCCCATTTACTATTGCAACAAAAAGAATAAATATCTAGGAATAAACCTACCTAAGGAGACAAAAGACCTGTATGCTCAAAATTATAAGACACTGATGAAAGAAATTAAAGATGATACAAATAGATGGAGAGATATGCCATGTTCTTGGATTGGAAGAATCAACATTGTGAAAATGATTCTACTACCCAAAGCAATCTACAGATTCAATGCAATCCCTATCAAGCTACCACTGGCATTTTTCACAACTAGAACAAAAAATTTCACAGTTTGTATGGAAACACATAAGACCCCGAATAGCCAAAGCAATCTTGAGAACGAGAAAAGGAGCTGGATGAATCATGCTCCCTGACTTCAAACTACAGTACTGTACTACAAAGCTACAGTATTCAAGACAGAATGGTACTGGCACAAAAACAGAAAGATAGGTCAATGGAACAGGATAGAAAGCCCAGAGATAAACCCACGCACATATGGTCACCCTATCTTTGATAAAGGAGGCAGGGATGTACAGTGGAGAAAGGACAGCCTCTTCAATAAGTGGTGCTGGGAAAACTGGACAGGTACATGTAAAAGTATGAGATTAGATCACTCCCTAACACCATACACAAAAATAAGCTCAAAAAGGATTAAAGACCTAAATGTAAGGCGAGAAACTATCAAACTCTTAGAGGAAAATATAGGCAGAAAACTCTATGACATAAATCACAGCAAGATCCTTTTTGACCCACCTCCTAGAGAAATGGAAATAAAAACAAAAATAAACAAATGGGACCTAATGAAACTTCAAAGCTTTTGCACAGTAAAAGAAGCCATAAACAAGACCAGAAAACAACCCTCAGAATGGGAGAAAATATTTGCAAATGAAGCAACTGACAATGGATTAATCTCCAAAATTTATTAGCAGCTCATGCAGCTCAATTAAAAAAAAACAAAAAAACAAAAACCCAATCCAAAAATGGACAGAAGACCTAAACAGACATTTCTCCAAAGAAGATATACAGACTGCCAACAAACACATGAAAGAATGCTCAACATCATTAATCATTAGAGAAATGCAAATCAAAACTAAAATGAGATATCATCTCACACCAGTCACAATGGCCATCCTCAAAAAATCTAGAAACAATAAATGCTGGAGGGGATGTGGAGAGAAAGGAACACTCTTGCACTGCTGGTGGAAATGTGAATTGGTACAGCTACTATGGAGAACAATATGGAGGTTCCTTAAAATACTACAAAGAGAACTACCATATGACTCAGCAATCCCACTACTGGGCATATACCCTGAGAAAACCATAACTCAAAAAGAGTCATGTACCAAAATGTTCATTGCAGCCCAATTTACAATAGCCCGGAGATGGAAACAACCTAAGTGTCCATCATCGGATGAATGGATAAACAAGATGTGGCACATATATACAATGGAATATTACTCAGCCATAAAAAGAAACAAAATTGACCTATTTGTAATGAGGTGGATAGACCTAGAGTCTGTCATAAAGAGTGAAGTAAATCAGAAAGAGAAAGACAAATACTGTATGCTAACACTTATATATGGAATTTAAGGAAAAAAATGTCATGAAGAACCTATGGGTAAGACAGGAATAAAGACACAGACCTACTAGAGAATGGACTTGAGGATATGGGGAGGGGGAAAGGTAAGATTTCCCATCTGTAGGCAAATCTACATTTGCCTTATGTACCCAAAACCCGAGAGAGAGGCATGGACATATATACACTACCAAACATAAGGTAGATAGCTAGTGGGAAGCAGCCGCATAGCACAGGGAGATCAGCTCGGTGCTTTGTGACCACCTGGAGGGGTGGGATAGGGAGGGTGAGAGGGAGGGAGATGCAAGAGGGAATAGATATGGAAACATATGTATATATATATATATA
>NW_020174793.1:3058638-3059209 GCF_003031525.2 Neophocaena asiaeorientalis asiaeorientalis
ACAACCCTCAGAATGGGAGAAAATATTTGCAAATGAAGCAACTGACAATGGATTAATCTCCAAAATTTATTAGCAGCTCATGCAGCTCAATTAAAAAAAAACAAAAAAACAAAAACCCAATCCAAAAATGGACAGAAGACCTAAACAGACATTTCTCCAAAGAAGATATACAGACTGCCAACAAACACATGAAAGAATGCTCAACATCATTAATCATTAGAGAAATGCAAATCAAAACTAAAATGAGATATCATCTCACACCAGTCACAATGGCCATCCTCAAAAAATCTAGAAACAATAAATGCTGGAGAGGATGTGGAGAGAAAGGAACACTCTTGCACTGCTGGTGGAAATGTGAATTGGTACAGCCACTATGGAGAACAGTATGGAGGTTCCTTAAAATACTACAAAGAGAACTACCATATGACTCAGCAATCCCACTACTGGGCATATACCCTGAGAAAACCATAACTCAAAAAGAGTCATGTACCAAAATGTTCATTGCAGCCCAATTTACAATAGCCCGGAGATGGAAACAACCTAAGTGTCCATCATCGGATGAATGGATAAA
>NW_020174793.1:3059389-3059673 GCF_003031525.2 Neophocaena asiaeorientalis asiaeorientalis
GAAAAAAATGTCATGAAGAACCTATGGGTAAGACAGGAATAAAGACACAGACCTACTAGAGAATGGACTTGAGGATATGGGGAGGGGGAAAGGTAAGATTTCCCATCTGTAGGCAAATCTACATTTGCCTTATGTACCCAAAACCCGAGAGAGAGGCATGGACATATATACACTACCAAACATAAGGTAGATAGCTAGTGGGAAGCAGCCGCATAGCACAGGGAGATCAGCTCGGTGCTTTGTGACCACCTGGAGGGGTGGGATAGGGAGGGTGAGAGGGAGGG
>NW_020174793.1:3065794-3114374 GCF_003031525.2 Neophocaena asiaeorientalis asiaeorientalis
TATATATATATATATATAACTGATTCACTTTGTTATGAAGCAGAAACTAACACACCATTGTAAAGCAATCATACTCCAATAAAGATGTAAAAAAAAAAAAAAATCAGAAAAAAAAAAAAGAAAAGAAAAACAAACAAATGCACAAATTATCTGTTAACCAGATTCCAACCTGGCCCACAAATTCACTGCTTTTGGACAGATTCCGTCTATAGTTTACAAAAAATCCTGACTTGTCTTACATGATGTGTATTCATATTTCCTTTCTGTTACACATATTTTTCTGCATGTTTTCCATTCCTCAAGCTGTATCATGATTTATTTCTATGAACTTCTAACAAAATATTTGACTGTTTTAAGCATGACTCTGTGTTGATTCCCAAATGTACCAAATTAAAAAAAATACAGCAAAATACTGTAAATGAAGATTTTACTATAGTGAAATTGTAAACTTTGTCATGGCCACTTAGTGACCATCTCCAACAGCAACACTTTATTTAATTATTTTTAAGCAAATATCATGACGTATTTCTCAAGGGTTACTATTTATTTTGTTCAGGGAGAAAATTTTTCATTTCCAATTCAGCTTTCTCACATGAAACCAAGTAGTTATAATTTCAATTTCCACAACAAATCTATAAGTTAGAAAGATTAAAACTATACAAATAAACTTTGGTCAAGGTTTTAAAACACTCAGATTCTATGATTGGATTTCAGTTCTTATAATCTAAAGAAACAGTCATCTTGGCCAAGGGACACATGAAAAATACTCAACATCACTAATTATTAGAGAAATGCAAATCAAAACTACAAAGAGGTACCACCTCACACTGGTCAGAATGACCATCATTAAAAAACTCTATCAGTACAAACAATAAATGCTGGAGAGGGTGTGGAGAAAAGGGAACCCTCCTACATTGTTGGGGAGGGGAATGTAAATTGTTTCAACCACTATGGAAAACATATGGAAGATCCTCAAAAAAAAAAAAAAAAGAAATAGAGTTACCATATGATCCAGCAATCCCACTCCTTGGCATATATCTAGACAAAACTATAATTCAAAAAGATACATGCACCTCTATGTTCATAACAGCACTATTCGAGACATGGAAACAACCTAAATGCCCATTGACAAATGAATGGATAAAGAAGATGTGATACATATAAACAATGGATTACTACTCAACCATAGAAAAGAATGAAATAATGCCATTTGCAGCTACATGGATGGACCTAGAGATTATCCTACTAAGCGAAGTAGTGAGAGAGAGAAAGACACATACCATGTGATATCACTTATATGTGGAATCTAAAATATGACACAAATGAATTTATCTACTAAACAGAAACAAACTCACAGACATAGATAACAGACTTGTGGTTGCCAAGGTGGGGAGAAGGGTAGGAGAGGGATGGATTAGGAGTTTGGGATTAGCAGATGCAAATATTATATGTAGAATAGGTAACCAACAAAGTCCTACTGTATAGCACAGGGAACTCTATTCAATATCCTGTGATAAACCATGATGAAAAAAATACAAAAAAAATGTATATATGTATAACTGAATCACTTTGCTGTATAGCAGAAATTAACACAACATTGTAAATCAACTATACTTCAATAAAAGAAATTTAAAAAAAAGAAACAGCCATCTTTTCTGTTATATTTTAAGGAACCAAGAAATTGTAGCCACAATACATGGAGAACTTGAACATGTACTTTCTGTTCATGCTTACCTTGACATATAAATATATTTAAATCTATTTGCTAATTCTGGCATGTGTTCATACTAAACACCTTGAAAATAGACCATGGCTGAAAATGTTTGATGGGTAGATTTGTGATTTGAAATGAAAAGCTGGCATCTCTTCAGAAAAGATGAATATCTAGGACTATATCAACTACTTCCCATGCAGAAATGCAGTCATCTATCCCCAATTCCCCTGGATGGAACAGCTGTTCAGTTTTATAAAATGAGCACATTTCAAAAAACTGTGATTATGTTCAAAGGCAGAATATGATACTTCCCAAATGTATATGCTGAATACAGAAATCACTAATAGAGAGTCTAAGGAACGCTTAGTGCACTTCTGTCGGTTAAGCCACAATGTTTTCTACAAGTCTTCTTTCAACAGCTGTATCTGTCTGCTATGACGTGGATGGAAATTTCAAAACTAGTTAAAGAAATTAGTAACAAGGGCATTAAAATTGCCCTATGATCATCAGAATATTATGATTTTTGAGGATACAATATAGTTTTACTTTGTATTTAATTGCATTTTAGCTGGCAGCATTGCTTTTATGTTCAGAAAAATTAACACATCTAATTTTATTTTAAAATTGTGATTTAAAATATGTAGTTCCATAATAAGACCAGGTTTTGAATACAAGGAGTATAAAATTATTTTCTTGATTACTCTGTCTTTAAATATTCATATTTATTTACAGAATAAGAATTAACTTGTAATATCAGAAATAAGTTTACATTTTTTCATTTTCAGATGCCAGTGACTTTTACTCAACAAATATTATAAATCATGCAAAACAATCTATAATATATTAAATGCTATTCATATTTTTTTTCTCTTTCCTGCTATGAAGTATTGAATCAGTCTCAGGTACTTTATGCTCATTATATAATGCACTAGTTTGTAATATCAGACTTTTAAAAAAAATATATAATGGGTCTAATTCTTCACTGAAAGCCAGATTCCTCATTCATTCTTCTAATGCATTTTCTTGCTGGAGTTTTTATTGTGATCCTGCAGTCAATCTCCAAATCAATGTTTCATCAGTAAAGTAGCAGGCAGTAGACAACAATTACAAGTTTCAGTGGGATGGGCACATTCAGCACTCTTTAGTTTCCTTGGAAGACGTCAACCCTAATGTTCTCTTCTCTGAGTAGCAATGTCATTGTGACAATCTTCTTCTTCACAGAGAAGAATATATTTCAAATATTTATGCTCTGATGATCACAATACCAATGGGGCTAGTAAGAATCAATCTACAGCAGGGAAAACCTGGTAGGCTAGTGTTTTATTCTAGAGGGTATCAATACAATGCGTATTCATGTCAGTTAAAAAATTGAAGAATTTTTCTTGAAATTTTTTCTAACTTGTGGAGTATTTTGCAAAAGTGAAAAAAAGAAGTGAAAGGGAAAAAACCCACTTTTTTCCCTGTTATTTTGTCTTTCATTTTCTCATGGATCATAATAGAAACTTCCACCACTTTATTCCCACTGGCAGACTATGAGAATTACAGTCTCCCTTTTAAAAAATTCACTGTCCTAGGTTGTTTGGTATCCGACATCTGAGTACCACTGGTTTATATATTTTGTATGGCTTTTTGATTGTTTTGAATAGGAGAATAAATCCTGTTGGTGACTACTTCTTGGCCAGAAATAGATATTTTTCACTGTACCTTCTCTCTCTTCCTCCTAAGTATTTTAGACGTCACAAATTTTATCTAATCTCCTGATTTAGACTTTAAACTTTGTAAAAATAATTCTTTGCTTTTACATTCCTTATGTGTTTCTTTATTAAAATATTTCTAATATTTAAAGACAGTAAAAACATCTTTCCTGAAAAGGGTGGAAGGGAGAATAGAACATCTGAGGACATAATACAATACTTGTCAAAAATTCATGGGAAATATGTTTCCTACTACAAAATATGCATTTTACTGTACATTTATTTTTATGTAATTACCACTGCTTTACATTAAAATTTTCATATTTATTCCTGAGGTTTTGCACATTCTGGTTTTGCACTACATCTTTTGTTTTTTGGGGTTTTTTTGTGGTACGCGGGCCTCTCACTGTTGTGGCCTCTCCCGTGGCAGAGAACAGGCTCTGGACGCACAGGCTCAGCAGCCATTGCTCATGGCCCCAGCCGCTCCGCGGCATGTGGGATCCTCCCGGACCGGGGCACGAACCCGTGTCTCCTGCATTAGCAAGCGGACTCTCAACCACTGCACCACCGGGGAAGCCCTGCACTACATCTTTTAATTTGGAATGCAGCTGTACTCTATGTTTTTAATTTCTAGTTCCACATATCCAACTATCTAATGAATATTTCTACTTTGACACATTAACATCAGTTCACAAGGAACAAAACTAAAGTCATCAATTTTTCCTTTAAAATAACCCACCAGCTAACTTCCCTATTTCTAGTAATACTACCTCCATTATTTTTTCAATATGATTTAAGACAACTTTGAGTCTATATCTCACTCCATATATCTCATCATTTAGCTTCCTTAAATGCTCTTCTCACATCTCCCAAATATTTGTTTGTGTTATTTTGTTATCAATTCTCATGAAAACCTTTATTAATACTTCTTTTCTAAGACACATCACCATTATAAATAATAGACACATATATTTCATTGTTTTTG
The DNA here is from genome assembly GCF_003031525.2 of Neophocaena asiaeorientalis asiaeorientalis. NCBI lineage: Eukaryota > Metazoa > Chordata > Mammalia > Artiodactyla > Phocoenidae > Neophocaena > Neophocaena asiaeorientalis. Next base: position 3,070,188 of record NW_020174793.1, read on the forward strand.
TCTCTTCTAGACCTTAAGCTCAATTGAGGTATAAACACAGTGAACAGCACATAATTTAGACAGAAAAAAAATACTGAAAATTTGAATTTATCATATTATTTCATGCTTTATTTTGTAACACATCTTGAATCAAAACTATTTATTTTTACTCCCTTCATCTACCACAGTTCAGGCTAGTACCACTTAAAAAATATACCCTCACATATTCTTCTAGTTCAATTTTAATTTCATATTGCAATAATATCAATGTTCCTAACATGCCATTCCTATCATGTTAGTCTTACTGCTTAAAAAGTTTAAAATGTCTCCAAATACCTAGGGAATAGAGTCTCCATTCATTCCATTTGCAGCCCAGAACTCCATAACCTGGTTTCATTCTAACTAACTTCCCAATAATACTTCGTGACAATTATATGTTTTCCTCTCCTTCTACAATTAATTGTCAGTTAAGTCAATTATATATTCTTAGTATCTCTCAAATTTGATTGTTTCTCTCCATCTTCTTTGCCATCAGCTCATTTCAAGCAACCATCATTTATTCCTTGATTACCCCAAGCACCTGCTAAGTTAACTCCCTGTTACCTCATATTCACTTTGATGTATTTTCCTTATTGCCCCTAGAGGGTGTTAAAAACAGACAAAACTATAGATATATTTTCCCTGTTAAAAACCGTTTGGTAGCTCACCACTGTCCTCAGGGTAAATCTGTATGTCATAGTTTGACTTATGAGGCTTACCATATTCTGATCTCCAAATACTTCTCTAACCCCATTATTCAACAGCCTGTGTCTCATATATTCCAACTCAGATGACACAGGACTTGTTACACTTCGTTCTAACAGTGCATTATATTCTCACTCAGTTCCTAGACTTTCAAATGCAATCACCACTGCCTAATAAATTACCCACACCCAATTCAAACTTTATTTGGTGAATCTCTCAGAGACTTCAGGTCTCCCTTTTACTAAGTTTTTCTGGAATTGTTAGCTGTCCAAGGCTATATGTTCCCATATAGCCTTCTTATGGTTTTCAAACTCAAGTATGGACAGCAATGTGGGTTTGCAAAAATGTTTCAAGGAATATGTAATATTGGCACTGATAGCTTTGAGGAAATCAGTTTTCAGAACCTCAGTTTACAGGTACTCATTTTACTTAATTTGGTCCACATGACATCATATCTATAATGGAGATATAGATTTTCCTTTACCATTTCTCAATTTACAATTAACTTTCTCTTACATTCACCTTTTTCTTTCTTTATTAAAAAAGTGCATTACCGCTCATCATCTTGAGTCTTTCTTATAGCACATAACTCATGTGTGAGCCCTGGTTGTAAGCTGATCAATCATTAAAAATGATGGCTGATTATAGATCTCTGAGTTTTAACATATAACAGTGAAGGATATTAAGTAATCAAGTGGTATTCATATTTCAAATCTCCTTTTTTCTATCTATATATTTATGTAAATAAATTTTCTCAGCTCTTAAATCTATTCAAAGAATAAGGATAGAATTTATGGTAAAATTTGTCTTTTTCTTAGTATAATTAATATTTATCCTTGGATAATGAAACTAGCTAAACAAAGCTTCATTCATCTCCTTAAGATATCCATTGCAAATAATATTTTATTATTAATAATTTATCACAATTTTAATATACTCATATATTTTTATGTAATATATTACCGTAATGATTTCTCAACTCATAAATATTGAGGTTTAGAACCCATTAGGTTACAGAAAATTTAAATGAAGAGTTACTGAGAACTAAAATAAGATAATCAATAAAATAATTTAAAAAATCAAATATGTTACATTAAACTAAGTGAAAATTTAAGTTCAAGGAGAAAAATAAATTATAATTTCTGAATGCTAATGATAAGCTTGATCATTTATTTTGTAATAGATAATGGTGATTATCAATATATTGGTGATTGCCAATATATTTGAATTCCATTAGCCATATTTACTAACAACAATATGTATAATCCCTGGAATTATAGCTCTTGAAGCTATTTAAGCTTTTGAAAAAAATTTTCATTTTAAACATAGTAACTATATAATTTTATGAATTTTTTTAAAGGACTTGTTTAATTTACCTTCTTCACTAAACACTAAGACTATTAGGGGAAGGGGTAATGAATTATTCCCCTGCTTTGTTACCCTCATACCTTGGTTCTTTTTTTCCAAGTATTGAAATTCTAAACATTCTTTTTTTTTTACGTGTTGATTGCAGTTTAATAATTTTCTGATTGCATTATAATCACAGCAATGTTGCTTTTTTTTTTTTGGCCTTCATGGAATTTATATTTTTAGTTTTCCTTTTTTATTGGAGTATAGTTGCTTTACAATGTTGTGTTAGTTTCTGCTGTACAATGAAGTGAATTAGCTATATGTATATCTTTATCTCCTCCCTCTTGGGCCTCCCTCTCACCCTCCATCCCACCTATCTAGGTCATCACAGAGCACCAACTGAGCTGAACTTCCTGTGCTATACAGCAGGTTCCCACTAGCTGTCTATTTTATGCATGGTAGTGTATTTATGTCAAACCTAATCTCCCAATTCGTCCCACCCTTCCCTTCTCCACTGTGTCCACATGTCCATTCTCCATGTCTACGTCTCTATTCCTGCCCTGTAAATAGGTTCATCTGTATCATTTTTCTAGGTTCCACAAGTATGCATTAATATACGATATTTGTATTTCTCTTTCTGGCTTACTTCACTCTGTATGACAGACTCTAGGCCCACCCATATCTAAAGAGACACATCATATCCTGCTTCTTTTTTAAAGTACCTCTGATCACCCTAGGTAACCCAAAAGCTTCTTCCTTTAAACTCTGTTGGTCACTACTATTTGTTTTACTCTGGCATAGTGCATCTATTTTGTCTCACCAGAGCTGCATTTTTCTTTATTTGTAATATACACTGAGGGAATTCCCTTGCAGTCCAGTGATTAAGACTCTGAGCTTTCACTGACAAAGGGCTGGGTTCAACCCTTGGTCAGGAGCTAAGATCGCATAAGCGGCGAGGACAATTAAAAATATTTTTTTTAAGTAAACGTTTACATACAGATGCATTCTTTCTCTTACACTATTAATATTATCCACTAATCTCAGATAATTTTGTAAATCTACAGAAAATATATTGTCTCATATTGATTAGAATATAAGTTCCTTCAGAACAGGGGTCTTGCCTGTCTTCTTTTCCATTCTACCAAGGGTACCTATCATGTTGCCTGACAAGTGAGAGGTATTCAAACATTTGTTGAATATATAAAATAAGCCAAGAACTATATTTATTAAAAATTTAGATTAAAATGTCTAACAATGTTTTTTGAAAATATGTCCTAGCACTTAGTTTTCTCAACTTTAAAATAATAATAAGCAAATTTGGGTTGATACGGCCATACACTAATAATTAGGGGTATCAATTCATTCACTTAATGTGGTTTAGTACCATGGGAGATTTTATGTTTTTAAGTAGGTATTAAACACAACTTAGGCTTTCAATCTCAAATGCTAAAAGAACAAATAGTTGGAAAGGCAGCATAAGAAAATGTGTCAGAGAAGTCTACATTTTTTTGAGATGAACTCTTCTGTCACAATATTCAATTAAAGCTGTCATTTTGTCTCTTGAATCCCTTGGTTAGAAACATGACAGAAAGGTTTCTGTATAGTCATGGAGATTGATTTAGATAGCTGTGAGCATAAGGGAATAATTTATTCTCTTGATAATTCTCTACAAGATGTCCTTAATATTTCAAAAGGATTTCACTTTTGGATATTTAACATTACTTCTTATTCCAGAAATTATACTCAAAATAATAGATTGGAAATATATTTTTCTTCCTTCAATTTTCATCAAGATGAACCACATAAAACTATATTGTGATTCCTCTGAGGAGCACCTATTTTTGTGGGTGGCTTGATGATCCTTTAAAGTGTACTCTAAGTTGACTTTTCACATTTATTCTTTCTAGTTTTAGAAAAGTTTGCACCTGGCTTAACACAATGGTTTCATTTTATGAGTTTTGAAATAAAAGATTTTTCAGAAATTATCTGAATGAGAAAAGTTTAAGATGAAAAATCAGTAAAGGGAAATTTCAATGAAAATTGTCCTTAGAAGCTACACAATTAATTTTCTGCATTAAATGGACTTCCAACTCAAAAAGACTTCTGTGTTGACAGAGTCCCTGGTCATTATGATAACTGCTCTGGCTGTGACCAATGGGCATAGCCAAAACCACCCTTTGAGAATTAAAAGGAAATATATATATATATATATACACACACAAATATATACCAATCCTGAAAAGAAGCTATAGGACAAATAGAGAAACATCATATGTTTGCAAAGCAAAGCATATGATACCTAAAGTAAATAACATTATGATATATTTCTATAGCATGAATAAAGGTCACAGTACTAAATAAAGTGAAAAAATAAACTTTCATAGAATAATTGATCTCTCTTACTTCTTCTGAGACATTCCTAGTTGTCCTACACTAAGATTCACACACTTGAAGGCGTATCCCATTCCCAGAGGGGAGCACTGAAGGCTTATTCAATTCACTGGGTAACCCTGCAGCCTTCAGTCATTCCCTTTGCTCACTTTCCCTATTTCTCTCATTTTTCCCCACAGCCATTCCTATTATGATCCAATATAAAAGAAGGAACCTATGGACATAAATTTAGTTAGCTTCTTTCCAGGTTTGGGGCATAGTAAACATAATTTTCAAGATTTAGTTGCTTCATTTTGCTTCAGGTCTTCTGTCTCTTCCTTTGCTCACAACTTTTGTGATTTATTGCATTAGATTTGGGTTATAATGGCATTTGGTACTGTTATTAAATTTTTCACTTGTTTTTGTTTTTACATTTTGTTTGTTCATTTTTTTAGATATTAGATAAAATAAATTTTGTAATAAAGATTGAATCTTCCATTGCTTAAACCAAATATTCATCACAATGAATCACCTCTAACATCATAAATTTTCAGGAAGTAATTTCAATGATGAATCAAAGAAACTGCTTCAAGTATTTTCTCAATTACTGTTCTCATTCTCCCTCTGAGTTTCCTCCCTTTCTCAAAGGCTCTCCTTTTCCACATTGTTACACAAATTTTTTAGTTGCAATTTTTATATATTCTAATCCAAATAAGAGAAAAAAACCTTAGAGGCAACATATTTTGAATCTGGGAAGGGCTATACAAAGTGTCTGACAACTTCAAATCCAGGCCCTGACACTTCTTAACTTTATTATGTCATCAAAGTTACATATTCCTCATTTTTTATTTATAAAATAGGAAAACTAATAATTGTTCTTCAAGACTGATTTATAAATAACATTAAAAAATATATGGACACTTTTCAGCAACACTTCCTGGTGTAAAATATGTGTTTATTGTAAAAAAATCAATGATCAGAAACCCCAATTAGAGTTGGAAGACCAGAACAGGGAGTTTTCACAGTCTGCAATGATAGCAGAGCCTAAAAGGAAGAACAGATCCTTTCCTTGAAAGAATTCAGCCAATGAAAAGCCATGGAGTCTTTGTTTACCATAGCCTCCCAACTTCATTTTCCTCTCAGTAAGAGCATTCTCTTTCCCATAGTGTGTGGGAACTTGCATGTGGTTCCCCATGGTTGCAGACCCTGAAAAACAATTCTTTGCTAATTCTGAATAAACCATCTTTGCTGGAGAAATATCTGGCAGTCTTTTTGTTTCAGGTCAACCCCAATAATTTAAGGTTTTTATTCGTAGTATTTGTAAGGCCAACTGGCCCGAGGCAGGGGAAAGCAATCAGACTCACAGGTTGCATCAAACCAACACTTTCCGGACCACCCAGTTCCAGAAACTGACCTGGGGACTTTTAGGACCACCCAGTTCCAGGAACTGACCTGGAGACTTTCCACCGAGCCCAGCCTTCCCGCCTTTCAAGGGGCAGGATTAACGGTCTCAAGACTGATGCAACCGGCAACAGATATTGCCACGATACCCAAAGAGACAACCAAATAAGGAATACCCTGCGCCCTCCCGGATCCACCACATCCCTTTCCCTTCTTCCCCTATAAATTTTGTTTGCGCCCACACCTGGGTGCGACTTCTCTGGCCCCTTTCTCTCGGACCAGTGAACCTCGCCTGGGAGCATTCCCAAATAAAGCTTGTTTAAGCTCTCCTCCGTTTTTGGTGCCGTTCCTTACAGTATTTTTTTTTTTTAATCTTCCCATAATTATCACTTACTTGTTTCAGCTACTGCTATTGACATGATTTATTGTGGTCCATTACCATAACAATCTACCACAATACTTAAGGAAGATGTACAATCTGGTAATTACCTTAAAACTTTTGAGTATAAACCTCAATTTGGTTTGTTTGCTTGTTTGTTTATTTGTTTGTTTTAGCAGGTAAGATTCAGTCTGACATAGGAATAAGGACTTTGGACTGAGAGTTGACAATTTCATATTAGTTCTTACAGCCACTGACTATTTGTGTGAATTGCAAAAATAATACTTATATTATTTTAGTTTTATATAGTATTTTACAATTTACAATTGGTTTTCTAATCTGTTTTATATCAATTACTTCAGTTAATAAATGGCTTTGGTCTTTGCTTTCATCATTTGAAATTCAAGGGATTCTGTATTATGTAATCTCTGAAGTGCCACTTGATTCTATTTTTTTTTTTTAATTCACACTTAATATTATACAATTGCATCAGAACTTTACTGTGAAGTTTTAGCTCATAGCAATTTTTACTTTGAAGTAAATTCTACAGATAAATACATTGCATATTTAAAAGGAAATTCATTCTTTGTCCAGGAGGGTGCCATTTATTGAATGACTCTTTCAAGGTATATGGAAATAGTCAAATGACTTAAAGAGTGATGTGTCATCCAAATTGAAAAATTTATTAATAGAATGATTAAAACAGGAAGATTATGACTCCAAAACTAATTTAGATCAAGTTAAAAAACCTGAGTATGTACAGTACGTTAGACTTTTATCTAGATACTGTGTCTAAAAGATGAATAAAATATTATTCATAAATATCTTAACATCAAATGCAAGCCTAATTTCATTTCTTAATCTATCACCTAGTCCTTCAGGTACAATAACAAAATAATTATGCCATTACAATGCCTTCTAATATATGTAAATAATTTCAATAAAGAAAAGAACCCTGTTATATGATAAAAAATCTGATTTATAGTGGATACTAACTTATTTGCCATTATAAAGAATTTATTTGGAATTTTTGAGATTTCGGGATCTGCTTAAGACAAATTCCTAAGTAGAACTGTTTACCATTGCATAGGCCAAGAATTTTACATTTTGCTGGATTATTTGTAGATTTTTAGGCCATCCTTAATTCCTTAGAGTATGCTAACCTGAATTCCACCTTACAATGTTTTATAATGTAACATGGAATCACCTTTATTTACTTTATTCTGTTTGAATGCTCTGTTCTTGCTCAGTTTTATTCTAAGTTTTATTCTAAATATTGGGGTGGAAACAATGAGGAATGGTTTCAGACCACTGAATTTAGATAGTAATTTACTTATTTTTTTCACTTTCTTATCATTTCCCTTGATTTTAAGCTATGATCTCAGGTGTCAGTGAGAAGAGTATACATTTTTCTTTCCCTACAGTCATCTACATTCATGTATTATTGTTACTTTATTTTTATTTTATTTATTTATTTATTTTTTTTTGTGGTACGCGGGTCTCTCACTGCCACAGCCTCTCCCACCACAGAGCACAGGCTCCAGATGCGCAGTCCCAGCGGTCATGGCTCACGGGCCCAGCCGCCCAGTGGCACGTGGGATCCTTCCTGACCGGGGCACGAACCCACGTCCCCTGCATCGGCAGGTGGACTCCCAACCGCTGCGCCACCAGAGAAGCCCAATGCTACTTTATTGATTGGGTATGGAAAACAGACAATTCTCTAAGACTGTGTTAGGACTTAGTGTATACTTACGACTTCCCTGTCATGCTCCTTTTACACTTATTATCTCTCCTCTGTAGAGTTCTTTCAGGATAGAATAGCCCTTATTTTCTAGATATCGTCAATCTTCATTATTTGCAACTTTTGCATCTGAGAATTTGTCTACTCATTAAAATTTATTTGTAATCCTGAAATCAACACTTAAAGTGTTTTCCTGATTGTTTACAGATGTGTGCAGAGTGGCAAAAAATTTGAGTCACTCCATGAGTACATTCCCAGCTAAGGTTGGACAAGGTAATGCTTTGCCTTCTTGTTTCAACTCTCATACAGAGATGGCCAGAGGATGGAGAGTGCACTGTAGTGAAAGAAGCTCAGGGCCTGGGGTCAGTTGAATGGTATTTGAATCCAAACTCTGGCACCTGTTAGTGGGGTGGCCTTGGCCAAGTCACTTAAAATTCTGAATTTTGTTTTCTATCTTGAAAAAAAAAAAAATAGAATCTTCTAGGAGGAGTTGTTTGTAGAATTTAAGATTTATCTATCTATCTATCTATATCTATTCATCTATCTATCCATATATTTCCAGCAGCAATACTTTTTGTCAGTGAGAAATCTCCATTCTTAGATTTTCTGTAAGAACCACTGCTCAATAATTTAAGGAAAAAATTAAAGCTATAATAAGTATAGAGTATATCCTATATTCTAAGTATAACAAGGCAAGATTTATATCATCTGCCTTGGCTTCTTTCCTAGGATCATCTCTGTAAGTCTAACTGCATACTAGATACCTTACCTAAGTGACTTACTCCATGATTTTCATATCTAAAACTAGACTTAAGACCCTGCCTAATTTTTAATCATTGTTTATTCTTCAACAAGTTAATAATTTAGTCTCTACGTAGATCTCTAAACTATAAAACTTAGCATAATGTTTAATATCATGGACAATAGGGATGGACATAAACAGCCTTCAGACTGGGTCTTGGGCCTTCCACTTACTAGCAGTATGACTCTTGGCCAGTTCTACAAACTCTCTGATCATTAGCATCCTCATCTATATCTTCAGTACAGATAATAGAAGTACCAAATATAGAGTTTTGTTTTGTGTGATTGTATGTGTGTATATGTGGATATTAATGGAATCATATGTATAAGAAACTATAGAGTGTCAAAGGCATACTGAATCTTATTATTTTTACATATACTATTGATGGGAATGTAAATTGGTACACTACTATGGAGAACAGTATGGAGGTTCCTCAAAAAATTAAAAATAGGAGCTAGCATATGATTCAGCAATTCCACCTCTGGGTATTTATTTGAAGAAAATGAAAACACTAATTTGAAAAGATATGTGCACCACCATGTTCACTGCAACATTATTTACAATAACCAAGGTATGAAAACATCAGTGAAGTGTCCATCAACATATGAATCGATAAAGAAATTATGGTGTATATATATATATATATATATATATATACACACATACATACATATATGTATACATACATACATATATGTATACACAATGGAATATTATTCAGTTACAAAAAAGAATGAAGTCTTGCCATTTGTGACAACATGGATGAACTTCAAAGACATTATGCTAAGTTAAATAACTCAGAGAAAGAAAGAGAAAGATGATATGTACCATGTGATCTCTCTTATATGTGGAGTCTTAAAAGAACAACAATAAGCTTATAGATACCGAGAACATAATTGGCGGTTTGTAAGGGTGGAGTAGGTTGGGAGAAAAGGGTGAACTGGGTTTTTGTTTTACTTTGCTTTAGTTTAAATAAATTGAATAAAAATTTTAAAAGTCCTATATCTCTCTAAATTTCTCTCTATATACCAGTCTACATGTCACTCCAGTTTAATACACAGTTTCTCTTATAACTACTTGCGTCTACTGTTGTCAGGATATAGTAGAATGAAAACTTCTGCAGTAAAACAAAGAACACAACAATGGAATCAAGAGATTTGAATTTAACCATGGTCTGCCTTCTACTATCACTGATGTTTAACTTTATATACAATATTACACACAATGCCTGCCACATTGCATATACTCAGATGGTCACTGCCTAAGTGGATAAAGTTAATCTTCCATGTCTCTGTTTCTGAATCTATCAGAAGCAGATTTTATTTGATGAGTACTGTGTGAATAAGTTAGATAATAAATATAAAGGAAATATCTAGAGTGGCTGTGGGTAAGTAGTTATTAACGAGTAACCATTCTTTTTATTGTTGTTATTATCTACATTTTCATTAACAGTGTTGGTGACTTAAGTACTACTTGGAAAGGAGGCAGCTATAAGGATAGAAAAAAGGAGAGGCCTCTTAGGATGCTGCATTTGGAGATAGTTGAGCTGTATTAAAAATACAGGAGTTAATTTTTGATAACTCATGCTGAAATTGATCTGTACTCAAACCAACGGACATTTTCTGTCTTGAAACACTAGCTTTCATCACTACATTCTCAGTTAATTTTTGTCTTAGTTAATTTATTGTGCAATTATTTATTGAACACCTACTCTGCTCTTGACTTTACACTAGATACTGGGAATATATTGTGGAAAAAATTAGTCAGGGTTCCTACCCTCAAGGATCTTACTGCCTACTGGGACATGTAGATATTAAACAACAGATCAACTAATTAAATGTAAAATTTCAGAGTTGCTAAGTACTACAGGGGTACAATGTATGGGGTTCTATGAAAGGGTAAAAATACAAAGAAGATAGGTTGTTTTGCCCAAGGACATACAGCAAGTGGGTAATGGAGTTTTAACCTCAATGCTAGGATTCTAGTAGTGACATTCTTTCTGCAACAGTAGCCCCCCTTCCTTTTTAATTTTAAATTAAATTTTTTACATTAACTGATTAATATACTTCTGAATATTTTTTACCTAACATGGAACTATTTCTTTCTATTTTGACACTTTTTTTTTTGGTACAAGTGTTTTCTTTATATTAGCATAGTGTTATTTTATCTTGATTTTTCTTCTAATACTTGTTTCTATGATGGGATTCATTTTAAAACCAAATAATATTTTAAAAGGCAATTCTATATCCACTCTATCAAATGAAAAGTTTTTGTAAATAATTTTGCTCAAAAGTAAACACATTAATGAAGTTAATTACTAAAAAAGAAAATAATTGCCATGAAAATACATGAAGAAACTAAATGCATATTAACTAAGTGAAAAAAGGCAATCTGATAAGCCTACATACCATATGATATCAGCTAGTTGACATTCTGGAAAAGGTAACACTATGGAAACAATAAAAAGATCAGTGGTTGCCAGAGATTGGGGGTGGAAGGGAGGGACAAACAAATAGATGGAGTGTAGAGGAGTTTTAAGGCAGTGAAAATAATTTGTATGATACTATAACGATGTCATTATACATTTCTCCAAACCCACAGAATGTAAAACACCGAGTGACCTCTAATATAAACATAGACTTTGAATGATTGTGGTGTGTCAATGCAAGCTCATTGATCATAACAAATGTACCACTCTGGTGGGGGATGCTGATTATGGAGAAATCTATGCATGTGTCAGGGCAGGGTGTTTATGGGAAATTTTGTACCTTCCTCTTAATCTTTCTTTGAACCTAAAACTGCTCTAAAAATAAAGTCTTAAAAAAGAAAGTAATCATCTTTAGTAGTTAAATATGTAAAAGCTTATCACTTCCAATCTTGAACATTTATAAAACAAATCTCCATTTTGTTAATTAAAGTAGCATGATTAACCCCTTTTAGTAATTGTTTTTCCCCAGGCAGTAAGGAATAGCCCTAAAAGTGTTTTAGAATACTCCTGACAAATTTTACAAGTTGATTTAAATGCATTACCATGAGGTTTTATGTTCATTTGAAATATCTTACCACAATTACTAATTTCTGACAATAACTTTTAAAATATATAAGAAAATACATTGAATTAGAATTATGATATAATTGACCTAATAGTAAATCTATCTATGCATATAACTGGACTTTTAACCTTGCTTAATTACTTTTCTTAATCTGCATGAACTATTTGATCAACAAAATACTAATGATTCGTACCATCCCTTCCAGATTTCTTATTTAAAAATCTCCAGATTTGGCCAATAGCCTTGTCTATAGAAAAAAAACACAGTATATATATATATATTTAGATTCTTGTGTAAGTCTTGCTTACACTAACACTGGGTCTGACCAATATGACTTACTTTGGGCATTTGGACATGAGACAAAGTGTTACCAGCAGAGGTTGATAAATTCTAAAGAGATTGCCTTCTGGAGTGTCATTGTTACCACAGTGCCTGGTATGGTATGGCCACCTTGAGAAAGAGGGAGAAAAAGACACAGACCCAGATATACTAGCTTTCCCAGATGAGCCACACTTAAGTTGACCTTACAGCTGAAGACACCACATGCATGAGTCCATGCGGGAGCTACAGATGAACTTAAATAACTAAATTTAGTGAGAAATAATAAATTATTGTTTTAAGCCACTAAATTTTGGGGTGATTTGTTAAAGAGGAAAGATTAACTGAAATAAGTAATTACACACTAAATTTAGAAAATCCCTCAAGTATTATTTGATCATATTGGAAAGAGCATTTTAAATATTGTTATTAATTTTCAAACCACACTAATATTATGTTTTGAATAAGCAATTAAAGTTCTTTAACATTTTCTTTTCCAGGGAACAGATTGCAGAAGAAAAGCAAAATTCAATAATTTCTATTTAGCAAATGGCTTCTGTTTAAGTCACCATTAAAACTGATGTTCAAGATCATTATCCATGAACTTTCAGTGCAGTTAGGAAAATCACAAATGTTCAACATAATTCTAAAAACTAAAACTCATTAAAAAGTCTGTTGAGCAGTTGGAAACTCTGTGAATGAACAGACAATTTTTGGTTCTTTTTTGTGTCCACTAGTATAATGGCAAGCTCATCTTAGGTAGTGAAGAATTTCTGTATAAAATAACAAGAGTAAATCTCTATTCTAGGAACTATATCATGCAAATTTTCATGATACCAAAGGATGAAAGTTCCTAGGGTAGAGTCTCATTCTTGATAGTTACAAAAAATTGTAGTTGTATTAGATTTTGACATGATTATTTTTAATTAGATAAATGATACAATGTTTATAAAATTGAAAGGTTTCTAGGCTTTTAATGGTTTCATTTTTTTTTTTACTATTTCTCTACAAGTTTCTTTAAAAACTTGTGATAAATTGTGCATATGATGATGTACTCATTACCTATTAGCAGTAGAACACATTTACAGATTTTAGCCCCTCACAGTTTATGTCAACTAAACATCTTGTTTATTAACATAGTCCAACAAAGTTCTGCTTCTTCTGTAGACGGTGTACATAGAAACTTTATTTATCATTTATTAGGTCTCTTGTAGTAATACATTGTAGGATTCTGCCTGATGCTTTCCAGTTATATTTTTCCCAAAAAAGGATGATATTTGAAAGCCCCTCATTCTTTGCATATTTACTGCTTATCTAACACATTTATCAAATTTCAAAAAAAAATAAAATGTTAATTTACTATTATAAAACTTTTTGTACAATAAATGTATAACATTATTATAAAATAATTCACTCAAGCAGCTCATGCTTATTGCCTCTGTGATAAAAGCTGGCACTTACATTGCAGTTTCCATATAATCAATATTTTATAAGTGCTTTATTCATGTTGATTGTGAGTAAGCATAACCACAATAACCCTTGAGTTAGGAAATTTATTATTCCTATTTTACAAATGAAGAAACTGTGGAATTTATGTAATGTCCTCAGGGTTATATGGCTGGTAAGTAATAGAGCTAGAGCTAGAAAATAAACCCAGGAAACTTGAGTTGTATTTTCTTCTGTTTTCAGCATTGTGCTAAATACTCTGGGAGACAGAAGAGAACTGCAAGATACAATTTTTAAGTTTAAAAGGTCAAGGAGATAAACAGCTGAGAAGTGCTTAATAAATATGAAAAATGACATGCATAAAAGAAAGCATTAAGTTTAATGCTGAGTTGTGTGATAGAGAATAATTATATCAAATTATTCTTATTAGCACTAAGAAACAGCATTTCTTTTACATATACAAATGTCAAACCCTACAACAATTCTATAATATAAATGTAATTCTCACCTTTTAATAAGTGAAGAGATTGACATTCAGAGTTTAAGTAATTTACTCAAGGCTAACCAGTCAGTAAATGAAGATGCTAATATCTAACCTTGTAGCTGTGTGGCTCAGAGTATGTGCTCCCTTTGTTAAAACACACAGAAAGAAGTATTAATAAAGTGGGTCTGGAGAAAGAAGGGCTGGGATTTCCCTTAGCTTTAAAATATAGAGAAAATTGTAATAGATTCAAAAGTGAGAGAAAAGCACTCTGGAAAAGTAGGGGGAGGCTCTCTGGATAATTTGGTTTTAAAAATCCAGGCTGAGGAGTAGAGACAGGTATTGGATATTTTTGAAGAGAGGTATGAGGGTCAATTGGATTTCTTAAAGGTAGACTAGCCTACATTATATTGACTATAGCTGAGACTATATCCTAGCAAATTAATAGGCAAGAGATCTTTGGTTACAGAAATAGAACTGTAAAGAAAGATTCAGACATAATCAATTATATTTATCCTGATAAAATCTTACTTCAATAAAGAAGTTTTCAAATGAAATTCATATATATATAAACTAGATTGGATGATTGAATATAAAAGTGAAAGAAAATAATAAAAAACAGATTTATTCAAGGATAGTTTTAAATCTTTATTACATAGAAACTGATAGTTTCACTGATTGAAATCGAAAAAGATAGAAAAAAAAATAATTTGTGGGTGAAAGTGATAATGAAATCAGTGGTAAAGTTATTGAAAATGAGGTGATATTGAGATAGCAAGTGAAAAAAAAATTTAAAGATAAGTAGGAACATTTGCCCAGACCCACAAGAGCAGACAGTATCTAAATAATGCTCCAGACCAGAGGGCAGAGAGCAGAAACAAGGAGAACTAAAATTCTGCAGCCTGTGGAACAAAAACCACATTCACAGAAAGATGGACAAGATGAAAAGGCACAGGGCTATGTACCAGATGAAGGAACAAGATAAAACCCCAGAAAAACAACAAAATGAAGTGGAGATAGGCAACCTTCCAGAAAAAGAATCCAGAATAATAATAGTGAAGATGATCCAGGACCTTGGAAAAAGAATGGAGGCTAAGATCGAGAAAATGTGAAAAATGTTTAACAACGATCTAGAAGAATTAAAGCACAAACACCTAGAAGAATTAAAGAAGAAACAAATAGAGATGAACAATATAATAACTGAAATGAAAAATACACAAGAAGGAATCAATAGCAGAATAACTGAGGTAGAAGAGCGGATTAGTGACCGGGAAGACAGGATGGTGGAATTCTCTGCTGGAGAACACAATAAAGAAAAAAAATGAAGACAACTTAAGAGACCTCTGGGACAACACTAAATGCAACAACATTTGCATTATAGGGGTCCAGAAGGAGAAGAGAGAGAGAAAGGACCTGAGAAAATATTTGAAGAGATTATAGTCAAAAACTTCCCTAACATGGGAAAGAAAATAGCCAACCAAGGCCAGGAAGAGCAGAGACTGCAAAGGAGGATAAACCCAAGGAGAAACACAAAGTAAGCAAATTGACAAAAATTAAAGGCAAAGAAAAATTATAGAAAACAACAAGAGAAAAACAACAAATAATACATAAGGGAATTCCCATAAGATTAAAAGCTGATTTCTCTTCAGAAACTCTTCAAGCCAGAAGACAGTGGCATGATATATTGAAAGTGATGAACGAGAAGAAACTACAACCAAGATTACTCAACCCAGCAAGGATCTCATTCAGATTCAATGGAGAAATAAAAAGCTTTAGAGACAAGCAAAAGCAAAGAGAATTCAGCACCACCAAACCAGCTCTACAACAAATGCCAAAGGAACTTCTCTAAGTGGGAAACACAAGAAAAGAAAAGGACCTATAAAAACAAACCTATAACAATTAAGAAAATGGTAATAAGACAATACATATCAATAATTACCTTAAAAGTCAATGGATTACATACTCCACCCAAAAGGCACAGGCTTGCTGAATGGATAAAAAAAACAAGACCCATATATATGCTGTCTACAGGAGACCCACTTCAGACCTAGGGACACAAACTGACTGAAAGTGAGGGGATGGAAAAAGATATCCCATGCAAATGGAAATCAAAAGAAAGCTGGAGTAGCAATTCTCATATCAGGTAAAATAGACTTTAAAATAAAGAATGTTACAAGAGACAAGGAAGGACACTATATAATGATCATGGGATCAACCCAAGAAGAAGATATAGCAATTATAAATATATATGCACCCAACATAGAAGCACCTCAATACATAAGGCAAATGCTAACAGCTATAAAAGAGGAAATCGAGAGTAACACAGTAATAGTGGGGGACTTTAACACCTCACTTACACCAATGGACAGATCATCTACACAGAAAATTAATAAGGAAGCACAAGCTTTAAATGAGACAATAGACCAGATAGATTTAGTTGATATTTATAGCACATTCCATCCAAAAACAGCAGATTACACTTTCTTCTCAAGCACACATGGAACATTCTCCAGGATAGATCACATCTTGGGTCACAAATCAAGCCTCAGTATACTTAACAAAATTGAAATATATTAAGCATCTTTTCTGACCAAAATACTGTGAAATTAGAATTACAGGAAAAAAAAAGTAATAAAACAAACACATGGAGGCCAAACAATATGTTACTAAATAACCAAGAGATCACTGGAGAAATCAAAGAGGAAATCAAAAAATACCTAGAGACAAATTAAAACGAAAACACTATGATCCAAAATCTATGGGATGCAGCAAAATCAGTTGTAAGAGGGAAACTTATAGCAGTACAAGTCTACCTTAAGAAACAAGAAATATCTCAAATAAACAACCTAACTTTACATCTAAAGGAACTAAAGAGCGATAAAACAAAACCCAAGGTTAGTAGAAGGAAAGAAATCATAAAAATCAGAGCAGAAATAAATGAAATAGAAACAGAAAACAATGACAAAGATCAATAAAACTAAAAGCTGGTTCTTTGAGAAGATAAACAAAATTGATAAACCATTAGCCAGACTCATCAAGAAAAAGAGGGAGAGGACTCAACTCAATAAAATTAGAAATTAAAAAAGAGAAGTTATAACAGACACCACAGAAATACAAAGCATCCTAAGAGACTACTACAAGCAACTCTATGCCAATGAAATGGACAACCTGGAAGAAATGGACAAATTTTTAGAAACGTATAGCCTTCCAAGACTGAACTAGGAAGAAATCGAAAATATGAATAGACAAATCACAAGTAATGAAATTGAAACTGTGATTAAAAATCTTCCAGCAAACAAAAGCCAGGACCAGATGGCTTCACAGGTGAATTCTATCAAACATTTAGAGAAGAGCTAACACCCATCCTTCTCAAACTCTTCCAAAAAATTGCAGAGGAAGGAACACTTCCAGACTCATTCTATGAGGCCACCATCACCCTGATACCAAAACCAAAGACACAACAAAAAAAGAAAATTACAGACCAATATCACTGATGAATATAGATGCAAAAATCCTCAACAAAATACTAGCAAATAGAATCCAACAACACATTGAAAGGATCATACACCATGATCAAGTAGGATTTATCCCAGGGATGCAAGGATTCTTCAATATATGCGAATCAATCAATGTGATACACCATATTAACAAACTGAAGAATAAAAGCCATACGATCATCTCAATAGATGCAGAAAAAGCTTTTGACAAATTCAACACCCATTTATGAAAAAACTCTCCAGAATATGTGGATAGAGGGAACCTACCTCAACATAATAAAGGCCATATAAGAAAATCGCACAGTAACGGTGAAAAACTAAAAACATTTCCTTTAAGAACAGGAACAAGACAAGTATGTCCACTCTTGCCACTATTATTCAACATAGTTGTGGAAGTCCTGGCCACAGCAATCAGAGAAGAAAAAGAAATAAAATAAATACAAATTGGAAAAGAAGAAGTAAAACTGTCACTGTTTGCTGATGACATGATACTATAAATAGAGAATCCTAAAGTTACCACCAGAAAACTACTAAATCTAATCAATGAATTTGGTAAAGTAGCAGGATACAAAAATGCACAGAAATCTCTTGCATTCCTATACACTAATGATGAAAAATCTGAAAGAGAATTTAAGGAAACATTTCCATTTACCATTGCAACACAAAGAATAAAATAGGAATAAAATTACCTAGGGAAACAAAAGACCTGCATGCAAAAAACTATGGTACTGATGAAAGAAATTAAATATGATACCAACAGATGGAGAGATATACCATGTTCTTGGATTGGAAGAATCAATATTGTGAAAATGACTATACTACCCAAAGCAATCTACAGATTCAATGCAATCCCTACCAAATTACCAATGGCATTTTTTTTTCCAGAAATAGAACAAAATATCTTTTTTTTTAGTCAATGTGTCCTATTTTTATTTTTTATTTCTTTTATTTTTTTGAATTTTATTTTATATATTTTTTATACAGCAGGTTCTTATTAGTCATCAATTTTATACACATCACTGTATACATGTCAATCCCAATCACAAAATTCATCACACAAAATTTGTAGGGAGACACAAAAGACCCCGAATAGTCAAAACAGTCTTGAGGGAAAAAAACGGAGCTGGAGGAATAAGACTCCTTGACTTCAGACTATGCTACAAAGTTACAGTAATCAAGACACTATGGTACTGGGACAAAAACAGAAATATGGATCAATGGAACAGGATAGAAAGGCCTGAGATAAACGCACGCACTTATGGTCAACTAATCTATGACAAAGGATGAAAGGATATACAATGGAGAAAAGACAGTCTCTTCAATAAGTTGTGCTGTGAAAACTGGACAGCTACATGTAAAAGAATGAAATTAGGACACTCCTTAACACCATACACAAAAATAAACTCAAAATGGATTAGAGACCTAAATGTAAGACTTGACACTATAAAATTCTTAGAGGAAAACATAGGAAGAACACTCTTAGACATAAATCGCAGCAAGATCTTTTTTGTTTCACCCTCTAGAGTAATGGAAATAAAAACAAAAATAAACAAGTGGGACCTAATGAAACTGAAAAGTGTTTGCAAAGGAAAGGAAACCATAAACAAGATTAAAAGACAACATTCTGAATGGGAGAAAATATTTGCAAATGAATCAACAGAAAAAGGATTAATCTCCAAAATATATAAACAGCACTTGCAGCTCAATATTAAAAAAGCAAACAACCCAATCCAAAAATGGGTAGAAGACCTAAATAGACATTTCTCCAAAGAAGACATACAGATGGACAAGAAGCACATGAAAAGCTGCTCAACATCACTAATTATTAGAGAAATGCAAATCAAAACTACAATGAGGTATCACCTCACACCAGTTAGAATGGTCATTATCAGAAAATCTACTAACAACAAATGCTGGAGAGGGTGTGGAGAAAAGGGAACCTTCTTGCACTCTTGGTGGGAATGTAAATTGATACAGCCACTATGGAGAACAGTATGGAGGTTCCTTAAAAAACTAAAAATAGAATTACCTTATGACCCAGTAATCCCACTTCTGGGCATGTACCCAGAGAAAACCATAATTCAAAATGGCAAATGCACCCCAATGTTCATTGCAGCACTATTTACAATAGCCAGGTCATGGAAGCAACCTAAATGCCCACTGACAGAAGAATGGATAAAGAAAATGTTGTACATATATACAATGGAATATTACTCAGCCATAAAAATGAATGAAATTTGGTCCTTTGTAAAGACATGGATGAATCTAGATACTGTCATGCACAGCGAAGTAAGTCAGAAAGAGAAAACCTAATATCATATATTAACCCATATATGTGGAACCTAGAAAAGTGGTACAGATGAACCGGTTTTCAGGCCAGAAATAGAGACACAGATATAGAGAACAAATGTATGCATACTAAGGGGGGAAAGTGGTGGGGGGTGGTAGGTGGTGTGAACTATGAGATTGGGATTGACATGTATACACTAATATGTATTAAATGGGTGACTAATAACTTGCTGTATAACTAAATAAATTAAATTAAATTAAAAATAATGGCACAGCCTCCAAAATTGAAGTCTTATGAAAAAATGTCATGGAGAAGAATACTATGTGCACTTTCATAAATGTGGGCTGAAATGTGGGAAGATGAGAAATCAACAAAAGAAAATGAATAGGAGCCATCTGAGAGGCAGGTAGATAATCTGG
Organism: Neophocaena asiaeorientalis asiaeorientalis; assembly: GCF_003031525.2. Lineage (NCBI taxonomy): Eukaryota > Metazoa > Chordata > Mammalia > Artiodactyla > Phocoenidae > Neophocaena > Neophocaena asiaeorientalis. The sequence continues at coordinate 3,090,458 of NW_020174793.1, forward strand.
AAAAGGTACCATCACAGGAGTCTGGACCATGTGGCTTCTACATGTCTAAAGAACTATTTATTTGTGTATGTATTTATTTATTTATTGGCCACACCTTGCAGTATGTGGGATCTTAGTTCCCCAACCAGGGATGGAACCCCGCCCCCTGCAGTGGAATCACAGAGTCTTAACTACTGGACTGCCAGGGAAGTCCCCAAGAAGTATTTTAAAAGAGAGGGAAAATTCCTCAAACTGCATATTAAATAATAATACTTCCTCTGAAAATGGAAAAAAGAGGATTGAATAGATGAATAGAGGACACTGTCCGTTTCCTTAGTTAACACTTCTCCTGCTTCATCCAGCACTATCCTAATGCTTTGAAGGTGGAAGACTAGAACAACAGATGTAATATAAAGGACCAAAGAAAACTTTTTATACATTTGAGAAATATAGATGAATATGTAAATGTGTACATGCATTCCCAGCACTAAGTGCTTAATAAGTGCTTGCTACTAAAGATATAATGTAAAAATGAAGAAACTTGAACCACCCTTTGAGCAAAGAAAATTTATTCACTAAGAAATGAAGGAAACTATCATTTCCTTGAGCCAGTACTATCTTCTAGGCACCATGAACACTTTAAAAAGTTGCTAGGAAAATATAATAAACTTATTGCCATTAATATTACTTATTATAAACCTATTGCCATTAGTATTATAACTAATGTCTTACCTCTTTAGCTGCAAGAAAACTGAACTTTTAATAGTAAAATAAAGATAGTATATAGTATTATCATCCTGTAATTTGGAAAACTTAGCCATAAATTGAAAAGCAAATTAACTAATTATTTTCTGATTAAATTCTTGATCATATTAATATTCAGAAAACATATATAAGATAAGGAAATTTTATATTAACTATCCAGTGTCAACATAGTATAACTATGGTGATACTCTTGCTTCATGAATATTTACTGGAAAAAAGAGAGACTAGATTTGGCCATGTGTAAAGCAAAATGATATTAAAAAAATATATTAGAGATCTCAGAGATAACCTGAACTTTAAACACACACACACACATGCTCCTCTGGAAGGGATAAGACTGAATTTTACCCCACTTTATTTCAAGCTATTCTAAATTTCTAAGAAATTTATCAAAATTATTAAAATGACCCAAACTGCCCACATTCCTTTCTCTGTATTTTTTAAATCTTGGATGTAAGTTCATCTTAAATGCTATTATATATTTTAGGTTAAATATTCAATAAAATAGAAAATCAAATTGAAAGATTAAAATAAGTAAGGGTCTTTTAATTTTTTCAAATACAAAACAATACATATGCACATAGATACATATATGTACACAAACAAAATATATGAATGAATGTATGTATCTATATACATATCTATATATCTACGCTCAGCTTTTTGAAGTGTTCACTCAGGAAGAATAAGGTAAAGCATTTAGATAGGCACACAAATTTTTTCTCCCTCTAAAGTAATGTGGATACAAGTGAACAGTAAATTTTATATCTGCTTGTAAAAGAAATGTAGGATAGACAATCATTGAAGAAATGTATGTTAGGTGTTTTCACATACTTTTTTTTTTCCTCACTAGTGAGTTCACAGAAAGTGTAAACACGGTAAGATTAGGCATTTCAGCTCTTTACTTTTTCCCACACAAGTGTCATCCTTTATAACTCTGAAAAGTGCTTGTTAATTAAACATCACAATATCACTTAAGCCTTCATATATTATTCCTTTATTTTTTCTTCATTTTACACACTGTTTTCTGACAAGTAGCTAACTTCTGATTTGATACAACTTTACAGCAAATTCTCCATAGTGAATAAACAGTGCTTTCAATAAAGTTATTTGAAGTCTAAATAGAAAAGATTCTAAATTATCAGTCTTTTTTATGTTCAAATTGCATAAACTTTAATATCACTGGAAGTCCTATCTGTTTCAGACAGAGGAAAATTAATTATCCATAAACAAGTACTCCAAGTACAATATTTAGTTCACCAGACAATGACCCATTTCCCAGAAAACCACCTAATATTATCTTGTTTCTAATTTTTTTTTTAATCCATGTAGCACTGACTCAGGAAAGCTTCTCTCTATATACTACATGCATAAACAGACATAAACTGTAATGGGAAGAGCAAATTTCCGTTTGACCCATCGTTATTAAATATTTATAAATTCATAATTCTCAGGCCTCTTACAAATGAGAAGTGACATCTATTTGCATTTTTCTTGGAGTTCTGGTTTTGACTGTCAGCAAAAAACTGACTTGTGACACATTGCAAAGGGGTTGTCAAAATGCCATCAAAATGTACACAGGCTGCCCATTATCAAAAAAAATAAAATCAATGTTTAAATATTTGCATAATAAAACATCAATAACAATAATTTGTTTGAGACTTGCAGCATCTTTCTGAATAATTCACCACAATTACATATGGAGATAAAAAAGAAGAAAAAGGGCAGCAGCTAATAATTCTGAATAACTTGTAATTCAGATCCACCTCTGCTAGGATCAAAGAAAATATTTCCATGTTTTCATTTGAGCATTTTGATGAGTAGATGCACACATTCTTTTATCCAACAAGCCAGTAGGGACTTCAATCTTTGCCTTACTTTCTTCCATCTATGACCTTTATCTTTTTATTTTTTTTACTTTCAAAGCACTTTCAAACGCATACATTAATTCTTTTGTGAATTATTTTATCCTTTTACAACTGTTTCTGAACACTTGCTATATTAGTGGCACAGCCCTAGACACCATAAAAGAAAAAAAAAATGGAGGATGTTTTAACATCATATATAAGCAGTGAGACATGTGGAAGACTAGTCAATCATAATGCCATCACATGGATCAACCTCTTCCCCAGAATGTTACCATTCTGCCACCTCAACTTCTAACCATTCTCAGGGAGTCATGATTTATACTACTTGGTTCACAGACTTGATCCCAGGCCACAGATTTCTCATCACTACTGGTTATATTATCTTCCCTCTGCTTCTTTTTTCCTTTACCATAGAGGCTTGGAATGCATGGTTTGTTTTCCTCACAGCCCCCCAGGGGTGGGCATAGATGAGGGGAGAAAAAGCTTAGATTTTACAAATTCAAAACAATGATGTTAATGTCTTTGGTCTACCTTAAGTGTCATAGACATGCATTCACATGCACGCAAGCATGCACTGACAAACATTATCACATCAAATCATAAATATTAAGATAAAAGAGAGTGAAAAAAGGACCCATTGAGCTCAATGTACCCATAATATCCACAAAAAATTCTGACTCTTGATTGACATAGGTATATTTAATAACCAAATGAGTCCAATACTTGCCATGAAACAAGGCTAGCAAGGCACATACACAAATAACTACAATACAAGGAAAAATATGAAAATACCAAAAACGGTAGGAATACAGTCTACTTAGGACGATCAGGGCATAACACTAGCAGAAATAGTACCTGACTCAGGATTTGATGGAGAGATAGCATAGCTTGTTTTCCTGAAATCAACTCCCCACCCACTCCAATGAGAAAGAAAAGTAGGGACACAGGCTAGCCCAAAGCTCAATCTGTTAGTCTAGTGGGGCTGGACATTGATGGAAAAGAATGTGGGATCAGAACTCAAAATAAATTAAATATGATTTAAAATATTTTAGTCTTTTCCTTGCAATTAATTTTGAGCCGATGTGAAAGATTATCGCAGTGGTTTAGAGAATCTAATACAGTCAAGATACATTCTTCAGATACCTAATGTTTGATTCACTCCAAATTTTTCATTTAATTTCTTGTGAAGACAATCTGAATGGCTCAACTCATATTTTGGGTCAAGTTCTTGTTAGTTACTTTGGCTCACCTGAATCCAGTCATCAGTAACAAAAGGAAGAAGATGATCCTAGTTTAAAGCTGCCCCTTATGTAGGAGCTGACAGTTTGGCAGTTTCACATTCAATAAATTATGTATGGTCTATCCCAGAACATAATTCACATGTTCAAGGCAAGGAGCAAGAGACAATGTTAGATGCTGCATATTAGTGTGGGAGAATTTCATATTTCATATGTTAGAAAGTTCTAGGGAAGTCCTACATAAAATTAGGGCAAAACAGACTTTGCTTGTTGCTAGAAGTTTTTTGTTGTCAAAAAACAAAAGTTATAAAGTTATATAGTTATAAAGTTCTGGTTTAAAAAAAAAAAAAAGCAGACGAGAACCCTACATATAGTTGTTTATACAGGTTAAGAAGAGGTAACTAGACTGAGCTGTCCTCAACATAAATTACTCTCAATATTTTGACGTCTTTTTTGGAGATGCAGTGCAAGCATCATTTATAAATTGATTGCTAGACAGAAAACACAAAGGCCACACAACTTCAGCCTTAGAATAAGTTGTCAAATACAAAATGTTGTCTTACTTGCTCTGCCATAATATTACCTCAATTGTAGAAAAAGCTGCAAGTGATTCACCATAATCTGTGTTTTTTTCTTCTTACTAGCACAGGGCTAACTGCATTTCCCAGGCTTCTTTGCAATTAGGCATGGTGGTCATGTGATTGAATTCTAGGCAATGGAATGTGACTTTTGGGCCTGCACATAACTGGTCCATTTCCACTCCCCAAATGAGTCCTCTTTGCTCTTTCTACTCTTGCTAATCTTTCCAAGATCCTCATTTCACTTCACCAAATATGAAGCAGGCAGAAAAAGAATAACATTACATTTGTAGGTTTTCACAATCCAGCTTAGCTGGTGAGTTATCTATTTAACTATAGCTATCCGGCAGACAATTCTGAACATTTATGCAAGAAGCACAGTGGATTAGGAAAACTAAGTTGCCTACTCCTGTTAGGTATAATGGTATGTAAATATTCTCTTAATAACATTTTTAAATAAACAGAGAAATTTCTCAATTATAGGTACCCAAACCAAGGAAACAAATTATGTTTTATGTGCATACAAAACAGTTTAAGGGGCTTCCCTGGTGGCGCAGTGGTTGAGAGTCCACCTGCCGATGCAGGGGACACGGGTTCGTGCCCCGTTCCGGGAAGATCCCACATGCCGCAGAGCGGCTGAGACCATGAGCCATGGCCGCTGAACCTGTGCATCCGGAGCCTGTGCTCCACAACGTGAGAGGCCACAACAGTGAGAGGTCCGTGTACCACAAAGAGAAAAAAAAAAACAGTTTAGGTTTTAAATGTTAGTAATAACTTCAATTGTCATTTTAGTTGCACAAGAAGTCATTAACTTAATAAGAAAAATTCAACAGAAAAACATACCCCTTTTAACACAGCGGTGTCCCAATAAACCTAATTTACTAAAACTTAGCTGCTGTAATTAATAAGATCACTTATCAAGATGAATCACTTCTAGATGTAATTGTCCTCATTTACTGAAAATTATGGGGAAAATGTGAGGAAAACATTTCTTTTAACTTAAGGAAATGTGTTGGAGTGAATTAAATCCTCAGCATAACCACACACACACACAAAAATGAATATATTCATTGCTATATTCAATCATTTTAATGCTTTAATATTTATTATTTTTCTAATTCATTTGAATTATCTATGTTGTTTTATATTTTTAAATTTTATTTATTCCACCCACATCTGCATTGATCTACATAATTTGCATATTTTATAATCTATTCTAAATGCTAGTGTACTTCCTTGTATACATTGATTTAAGAATCTTAATTGTTGGATGAGGCAAATGAGTTTCACTTATCTACACATAAATATATAATACATACCTCGGTATAGATACAAATATGTAGTGTTATTAAAAGTTAAATTTGGTACATTTGAACAGGTCTATTTAGAGACTGATATCCTAAATTTTTATCTTAACATTTCTTCAATTTAAAGGTGCATATCCAGTCCCTGAATCCACACTATATATGGCATCCTACACACCTACATGAACTAACCCTGACCTGACTCCTAATTTCATCTCTCCTCTCCTGCAACTCTCTGTGCTATAACCATACTGGTTTTCTTTTAATTCCTTGAGTATGTAAAAGTTGCTTTGACATTTGGACTTTTAATACAAATTTATTTCTCTCACTTGGATTTTTTTTATGCACATTTTTACACATCTAATCCTTCTCATCACTTAGGTCATTCTATCGAAAATAAAGATTTCTCACATATCAAATTGTATTCCAGGTTCTGCTCTTATTTTTGTTCCACAGTGCTTAGCACAATCATAAATTTATTAATTTATGATATGTATTTGTTTATTTTGTTCACTACCTACCACCAGTTCTGTGGAGTTCCAATACAATCAGAGCCCTCTCAGGCTATATTTTGATATTGTACATAAGAGTTAACACAGCCGGGGACTTCCGGGAAGATGGTGGAAGAGTAAGACGTGGAGATCAACTTCCTCCCAACAGATACACCAGAAATACATCTACACGTGGAACAACTCCTACAGAACACCTACTGAATGCTGGCAGAAGACCTCAGACCTCCCAAAAGGCAAGAAACCCCCCACGTACCTGGGTAGGGCAAAAGAATAAACAGAGACAAAACAATAGGGACGGGACCTGCACCAGTGGGAGGGAGCTGTGAAGGAGGAAAGGTTTCCACACATTAGGAAGCCCCTTCGTGGGCGGAGACTGCAGGTGGTGGAGGGGGAAAGCTTCAGGGCCGTGGAGGAAAGCGCAGCCACAGGGGTGCGGAGGGCAAAGTGGAGAGATTCCCACACAGAGGATCAGTGCCGACCGGCACTCACCAGCCTGAGAGGCTTGTCTGCTCCCCTGCCAGAGTGGGCGGGGCTGGGAGCTGAGGCTTGGACTTCCGTCAGAGCACAGGGAGAGGACTGGGATTGGTGACGTGAACACAGCCTGCAGGGGGTTAGTGCACCACGGCTGGCTGGGAGGGAGTCCGGGAAAAGTCTGGACCTGCAGAAGAGGAAAGAGACTTTTTCTTCCTTCTTTGTTTCCTGGTGCTCAGGGAGAGGAGATTAAGAGCGCCGCTTAAAGGAGCTCCAGAGACAGGCGCGAGCCATGGCTAAAAGCGTGGACCCTAGAGATGTGCATAAGACGCTAAGGCTGCTGCTGTCACCACCAAGAAGCCTGTGTGCAAGCACAGGTCACTATGCACACCCCTCTTCTGGGAAGCCTGTGCAGCCCACCACTGCCAGGGTCCCGGGATCCAGGGACAACTTCCCGGGAGAATGCACGGCGTGCCTCAGGCTGGTACAACATCACACTGACCTCTGCCGCCGCAGGCTCACCCCACACTCCGTGCCCCTCCCTCCCCCATGCCTGAACCCCTGAATCAGCGGCTCCTTTAACCCCGTCTTGTCTGAGCAAAGAACAGACACCCTCCGGCGACCTACACACAGAGGTGGGGCCAAATCCAAAGCTGAGCTCCTGGGAGCTGTGAGTACAAAGAAGAGAAAGGGAAATCTCTCCCAGCAGCCTCAGAAGCAGTGGATTAAAGCTCCACAATCAACTTGATGTACCCTGCATCTGTGGAATACATGGAGAGACAACGAATCATCCCAAATTAAGGAGGTGGACTTTGAGAGCAAGATTTATGATTTTTTCCCCTTTTCCTCTTTTTGTGAGTGTGTGTGTGTGTGTGTGTGTGTGTGTGTGTATGCTTCTGTGTGAGATTTTGTCTGTATAGATTTGCTTCCACCATTTGTCCTAGGGTTCTATCCATCCGTTTTTGTTTTGTTTTAATTTTTTTCTTAATAATTACTTTTTATTTTAATGACTTTTTAATTTTACTCTATCTTCATTCTTTCTTTCCTTCCTTCCCTCCTTTAGACAATGATTCATCCCAAATTGAGGAGGTGGGCTTTGAGAGCAAGATTTATGATTTTCCCCCTTTTCCTCTTTCTGTGAGTGTGTATGTGTATGCTTCTGTGTGAGAAATTGTCTGTATAGCTTTGCTTCCACCATTTGTCATAGGGTTCTATCCACCCGTTTTTTTTTTTCTCTTAATAATTATTTTTTTTAATAACTTTACTATATTTTATCTTACTTTATTTTACTTTACTTTATCTTCTTTCTTTTTATCCTTCCTTCCCTCTTTCCTTCCTTCCTCCCTCCCTCCCTCTTTTCTTTGTTTCTTTCTTTTTCTTCCTTTCTACTTCTACTAATTCTTTCTTTCTACATATTCTCCCTTTTTTTCTGAGCCGTGTGGATGAAAGGCTCTTAGTGCTGCAGCCAGGAGTCAGTGCTGTGCCTCTGAGGTAGGAGAGCCAACTTCAGGACACTGGTCCACAAGAGATCTCTCAGCTCCACATAATATCAAATTGTGAAAATCTCCCAGAGATCTCCATCTCAACACAAGCACCAAGCTTCACTCAACAACCAGCAAGCTACAGTGCAGGACATCCTACACCAAACAACTAGCAAGACAGGAACACAACCCCACCCATTAACAGAGAGGCTGCCCAAAATCATAATAAGTCCACAGACATCAAAGAACACACTACCAGATGTGGACCTGCCCAAATAGAGAAAAGATCCAGCCTCATCCACCACAACACAGGCAGTAGTCGCCTCCACTGGGAAGGCTACACAACCCACTGAATCAACCTTAGCCACTGGGGACAGATACCAAAAACAACGGGAGCTACAAACCTAAAGCCTGGAAAAAGGAGACCCCAAACACAGTAAGATAAGCAAAATGAGAAGACAGAAAAATACACAACAGATGAAGGAGCAAGATAAAAACCCACAAGACCTAACAAATGAATAGGAAATAGGCGGTCTACCTGAAAAAGAATTCAGAATAATGATAGTAAATATGATCCAAAATCTTGAAAATAAAATAGACAAAATGCAAGAAACATTTAACAAGGACCTAGAAGAACTGAAGATGAAACAAACAATGATGAACAACACAATAAATGAAATTAAAAATACTCTAGATGGGATCAATAGCAGAATAACTGAGGCAGAAGAACGGATAAGGGACCTGGAAGATAAAATAGTGGAAATAAATACTGCAGAGGCGAATAAAGAAAAAAGAATGAAAAGAACTGAGGACAGTTCTGGGACAACATTAAACATACCAACATTCAAATTATAGGGGTTCCAGAAGAAGAAGAGAAAAAGAAAGGGACTGAGAGAATATTTGAAGAGATTATAGTTGAAAACTTCCCTAATATGAGAAAGGAAATAGTTAATCAAGTCCACAAAGCACAGAGAGTCCCATACAGGATAAATCCAAGGAGAAATACACCAAGACACATAGTAATCAAACTGTCAAAAATTAAATACAAAGAAAGCATATTAAAAGCAGCAAGGGAAAAACAACAAATAAAACACACGGGAATCTCCATAAGGTTAACAGCTGACCTTTCAGCAGAAACTCTACAAGCCAGAAGGGACTGGCAGGACATATTTAAAGTGATGAAGGAGAGAAACCTACAACCAAGACTACTCTACCTAGCAAGGATCTCATTCAGATTTGATGGAGAAATTAAAACCTTTACAGACAAGCAAAAGCTGAGAGAGTTCAGCACCACCAAACCAGCTTTACAACAAATGCTAAAGGAACTTCTCTAGGCAAGAAACACAAGAGAAGGAAAAGACCTACAATAACGAACCCAAAACAATTAAGAAAATGGGAATAGGAACATACATATCGATAATTACCTTAAATGTAAATGGACTAAATGCTCCCACCAAAAGACACAGATTGGCTGAATGGATACAAAAACAAGACCCTTATATATGCTGTCTACAAGAGACCCACTTCAGACCTAGAGACACATACAGACTGAAAGTAAGGGGATGGAAAAAGATATTCCACGCAAACAGAAACCAAAAGAAAGCTGGAGTAACAATGCTCATATCAGAAAAAATAGACTTTAAAATAAAAATTATTAGAAGAGACAAAGAAAGGCAATACATAATGATCAAGGAATCGATCCAAGAAGAGGATATAGCAATTGTAAATATTTATGCACCCAACATAGGAGCACCTCAATACATAAGGCAAATACTAACAGCCATAAAAGGGGAAATCGACAGTAACATATTCATAGTAGGGGACTTTAACACCCACTTTCACCAATGGACAGATCATCCAAAATGAAAATAAATAAGGAAACATAAGCTTTAAATGATACATTAAACAAGATGGACTTAATTGATATTTATGGGACACTCCATCCAAAAACAACAGAATACATATTTTTCTCAAGTGCTCATGGAACATTCTCCAGGATAGATCATATCTTGGGTCACAAATCAAGCCTTGGGAAATTTAAGAAAATTGAAATTGTATCAAGTGTCTTTTCCGACCACAACGCTACGAGACTAGATACAATTACAGGAAAAGATCTGTACAAAATACAAACACATGCATGCTAAACGATACACTACTTAATAATGAAGTGATCACTGAAGAAATCAAAGAGGAAATTTAAAAAATACCTAGAAACAAATGACAATGGAGACGTGATGACCCCCAAAATATGGAATGCAGCAAAAGCAGCTCTAAGAGGGAACTTTATAGCAATACAATCCAACCTTAAGAAACAGGAAACATCTCCAACCTAACCTTACCCATAAAACAATTAGAGAAAGAAGAAAAAAAAAAAACTAACTAAAGTTAGCAGAAGGAAAGAAATCATAAAAATTAGATCAGAAATAAATGAAAAAGTAATGAAGGAAATGATAGCAAAGATCAATAAAAGTAAAAGCTGTTCCTTTGAGAAGAAAAAACCAAATTGATAAACCATTAGCCGGACTCATCAAGGAAAAAAGGGAGAAGACTCAAAAGAATAGAAGAAATAAATCTGTCACTGTTTGCAGATGACATGATACTATACATAGAGACTCCTAAAGATGCTACCAGAAAACTACTAGAACTAATCAATGAATTTGGTAAAGTAGCAGGATACAAAATTAATTCACAGAAATCTATGACATTCCTATACACTAATGTTGAAAAATCTGAAAGCAAAATCAAGAAAACACTCCCATTTACCATTGCAACAAAAAGAATAAAATATCTAGGAATAAACCTACCTAAGGAGACAAAAGACCTCTATGCAGAAAATTATAAGACACTGATGAAATAAATTAAAGATGATACAATTAGATGGAGAGACATACCATGTTCTTGGATTGGAAGAATCAACATTGTGAAAATGACTCTACTACCCAAAGCAATCTACAGATTCAATGCAATCCCTATCAAACTATCATTGGCATTTTTCACAGAACTAGAACAAAAAATTTCGCAATTTGTATGGAAACACAAAAGACCCCGAATAGCCAAAGAAATATTGAGAACGAAAAATGGAGCTGGAGGAATCAGGCGCCCTGAAGTCAGACTATACTACAAAGCTACAGTAATCAAGACAGTATGATACTGGCACAAAAACAGAAAGATAGGTCAATGGAACAGGATAGAAAGCCCAGAGATAAACCCATGCACATATGGTCACCTTAAATTTGATAAAGGAAGCAGGAAAGTACAGTGGAGAAAGGCCAGCCTCTTCAATAAATGGTGCTGGGAAAACTGGACAGGTACATGTAAAAGTATGAGATTAGATCACTCCCTAACACCATACACAAAAATAAGCTCAAAATGGATTAAAGACCTAAATGTAAGCCCAGAAACTATCAAACTCTTAGAAGAAAACATAGGCAAGACACTCTGTGACATAAATCACAGCAAGATCCTTTTTGACCCACCTCCTAGAGAAATGGAAATAAAAACAAATATAAGTAAATGGGACCTAATGAACCTTAAAACTTTTGCACAGCAAAGGAAACTATATACAAGACCAAAAGACAACCCTCAGAATGGGAGAAAATATTTGCAAGTGAAGCAGCTGACAAAGGATTAATCTCCAAAATTTATAAGCAGCACATACAGCTTAATAACAAAATAACAAACAACCCAATCCAAAAATGGGCAGAAGAACTAAATAGACATTTCTCCAAAGAAGATATACAGATTGCCAACAAACACATGAAAGAATGCTCAACATCATTAATCATTAGAGAAATGCAAATGAAAGCTACAATGAGATATCATCTCACACCTGTCAGAATGGCCATCATCAAAAAATCTAGAAACAATAAATGCTGGAGAGGGTGTGGAGAAAAGGGAACCCTCTCGCACTGTTGGTGGGAATGTTAATTGATACAGCAACTGCGGAGATCGGTATGGATGGTCCTTAAAAAACTACAAATAGAACTACCATATGACCCAGCAATCCCACTACTGGGCGTATACCCTGATAAAGCTATAATTCAAAAATAGTCATGTACCAAAATGTTCATTGCAGCCGTATTTACAATAGCCCAGAGATGGAAACAACCTGTGTCCATCATCGGATGAATGGATAAAGAAGATGTGGCACATATATACAATGGAATATTACTCAGCCATATAAGGAAATGAAGTTGAGATATTTGTAATGAGGTGGATAGACCTTGAGTCTGTCATACAGAGTGAAGTAAGTCAGAAAGAGTCAGACAAATACTGTATGCTAACACATATATATGGAATTTAAGAAAAAAAATATGTCATGGAGAACCTAGGGTTAAAACAGGAATAAAGACAGAGACCTACTAGATAATGGACTTGAGGATATAGGGAGGGGCAGGGTAAGCTGTGACAAAGCGAGAGAGAGGCATGGACATATATACACTACCAAGTGTAAGGTAGATAGCTAGTGGGAAGCAGCCACATAGCACAGGGAGATCAGCTTGGTGCTTTGTGACCACCTGGAATGGTGGGATAGGGATGGTGGGAGGGAGGGAGATGCAAGAGGGAAGAAAAAAGAAAAATTAACACAGCCCTGGAACATGGCAATTAATGCACAATGTTGATTTGCTATTAAACAAATGCCAGAAGCATACGTATTTATATATACATGAAAAATTCTGGATTGACACACAAAAATTAATGAATAATTAACTGTGACACTGAGTGGAAGACCTCAATGGACAAAACATCAGGGCTTTGGGAGAAAACATATTTTTAATATATTTTCATGTTTTTGAAACATGATGATGTATTTAGAAATTAAGAAATGAAATGAGCTTTTAAAAAATTATGTATTTGTGTGAGAGAGAGAGGAAAGGGAGAGGGATAACAAGGGAATAAGAAGAAACAAGAAACCAAGGAAAATAATAGAGTGGTGAGAAGATATCTGATGATCCTTTAGGGGACACAGAATAGTGTGTTAGGAGCCCAGGTTCTGAAGTCAGAACCAACAATTACCATTGAAAAATTACTGGCTGGGAGACATTAAGTTTGCGACACATTCTTTTTTTACTTTAGTATCTTCACTGGTGAAATAGAGATAATATTTCCTTATAGTAGGCTCAAACCTATAGTAAACAACATAAATGTTCTCATTTATTCTTTAAAAATCTTCATTTTACAAAAGGATTCCTGAAATATGAAATAAGTTATCATTGAATACAGTTGACCCTCCATATCCATGAGTTCTTCATCCATGGATTCAACTACCATGGGTCAAAAATATTTGGTAAAAAAAAGCAAAAACTTCCAAGAAAACAAAACTTGAGTTTACCATGCACTGGCAACTATTTACATAGTATTTACACTGTGTTAGGTATTATAAGTACTCTAGAGATGACTTAAAGTATATGGGATCATGCTCATAGGTTATATGGAAATACTATACAATTTTAAGGAACTTGAGCATACTCGGATTTTGGTATCCCTTGGTAGGTCCTGGAACCAAACCTCCTTAGATACTGAGGGTCAGCTGTATTGTCATTATGTCCCATTAAGTATTTGTTGAATCAATTGGGAATTTGTGAAGTTGAGGTGCATCTTAAGGTGACCCAGAATAAATCATTTTTATTTGACTATTAATCTTGTACCATGACTAAATCCTTACTTGTTAGTTTAAAGGTAGCTCTAAAATAATGGTTTATAAGCATTTGACATATAAACACTCTTATGCTAAGCAAAAAAAAAGGATACCCTACTGTATATTGAACATGATCTCACCTATAAAAAATAGAAAAAGTTAAATAGGAAATATGTTAGTGATTGCCTCATAGTGATGGAAATTTAAGAGGTTTTTATAATTTTCTGTAGAATTTTACTCTTTTAAATTCATTACTTTGGAAATATTTTATGGTCAGCTAAACAATGAAAAAGCTATATAAAATGAAAAATATTTTTTAAGCATTTTATATTGTCAATGATACAATTAATTTTATATAATTTAATCACACTCTTGTGGATTAATTTCCACAATTAACTTTGTCATAAAACACATATTTATTAAATATTATACAGTAATGTTTGAAATCAAATTTTAGGTGATCATGTAAATGAAAAAACATCTTAGAAATACATAGCAACAAATCCTCCTGCAATTCCCATACCAGCCCTTGCTCACTGTGTGACTTTAAGGAAATCACATATTTGTATCATTGAAGATCATCATTTATCTGGCATGATCTGAGTGAGTACTCTTTGACATGTGACATATTAGATCCCTGGGCCCACATAACTTTTTAAAATTTTTGTTTTCAACTATTTGCTACAAATAATAATAATAAATAAAGACAGTGAAATCTTTAGAGGGGAAACTCAGTCTTCACTTTTGGACACTGTAAATGAGAGATACCTATTAGCCATCCAAAAGACAAAGTTGAGTGAGAAGCTGGATATGGGAAGATGAAGCTCAGTGGACAGGCTGGTGGTAAAAAAACAAATTTGGAAGTATCCAGCATGTCAAGGGAATTAACAGCCTAGAAGTAGAGAAAACGTCTTCTGGAGAGGTTGTAAATAGAGATGAAAAGGTGACCCAGGATGAAGTCTTCAGGTACTCAAACATCGAGAAGCTGTTGAATACATGAAAAAGATCTTACAAAGAAGAAAGAGGGGTGGCTAGTGAAGTAGAAATGGTTATGAGAATTATTGTGAGAAGATAACATTCAAAATGTTGAATTTGATATACTTTGTAAATATAACGTGATATACATAAAAAATATTCTTGACTTCAATAAATAAGAAGTAATCTGGAGGTGATAGTAAAGCTTATGGATAATGGATCAGGTGAACAAAACTAACAAGGTGATATCTGTCAATGATAAAGAAAATCATAAGAACACCAATCACTATAAAAGAATAGTTACAAGATGGAAAAACTGTACCTTAGTAGGCAACCTGACATATACTGTGGAGTAACTAAGATCCAAAAATAAGTAAGTTGTGCAAGATGTCAGAAAACTAGTTAGTAGTCAGGACAATTGAGGATAATTGCAGCCAGGACCATGGTATCTGACCAATCTCATTGTGAATCTCAACATAAGTAACATCATCTCTCTGGGTCTCCATTTACTGAAATGTGAAATGAGGATAATTATAGTACCTACCTCATAGTGTTCTCTGTATGAATAATTAAAGTAATATCATAGAGTACTTATTATGATCCCCAACTCAGCACTCAATATGTAGTAATTAACATCACTGTCACCACTACAGTCAATCAGGATTCAAATCAGATGTCCTTCACCCTAAATGACCTCTACTTTCTCCTTTTTTTTTTTTTTTTTTTGCGGTAGGTGGGCCTCTCACTGTTGTGGCCTCTCCCGTTGCGGAGCACAGGCTCCGGACGCGCAGGCTCAGCAGCCATGGCTCACGGGCCCAGCCGCTCCGCGGCATGTGGGATCTTCCCAGACCGGGGCACGAACCCGTGTCCCCTGCATCGGCAGGCGGACTCTAAACCACTGCGCCACCAGGGAAGCCCACTTTCTCCTTTTGAATAGTAAGAACTTTGGTAGACCAGTTATAGAAAGAGTTCATGTATTAGTTGGATTCCAAGACCTTAGAGAACATGTTCAACCCTGATATGTCTGTGAAAACGTGATCAAATGATGAATCATTTTAAAGTCGAATTCCACCTTTCCTAATAACTATAAAATCTTCAAAATATTATGAATATTTCTGTGAAAGACAGAAATATTTAATTTGTGCCTACCCTATGTGTGTCATTATATATAATTTCATTACCCGTATGTGAATGCTATAACAGAATAAAAGACCATTCAAGTTTCTCCATGTATATTATTCTCCAATAAAGGAGGGTACACCAATATACAAGAAATGCTGTATGTTTGGTAACAGACAGAACACTGGCTGTACACTCTAGACAAGTTATTGGACTGATCTGAGACTTAATGTTCTCACCATTTGTCAGAGTAGATAATATTCACTAAACTTTACATATTTTGTCTTTCATCTTCAGTCCCATTTCCAGTTAATCATATCCATAAGACAAGGTTTGGGGAAAGTGTTGTGAATTGACATGTGTCATTTTTATGATGAAGCATAGAGTGAGACTGTTTTTCAGTGTGATCTCTGTGTTGTGTTCTTTTCTCTGTCCTTGGTAGTGTGGAGGTCCCCTGCTGAAATAGTAAACTCACAAAAATCCCAGAAGACTTAATTCCTGAATTACCTCATGGACAACAGCTGACGAGTCACCTAGACCATAGCAGAATTTTCTTGAGCAAGAAATAAACTATTGTTTTTCATAAATCACTGAGATTTGGAGATAATTTATTAATATGGCATATCCATACTATCTTGACAAACGTACTTCTCATCTACAAAAAGAAGACAGTTCTGTGTGGTTGCTGTAAGCATAGAGACAATGAACATGAATAGCCTAGCAAAATAAGTATGTGCAAATAAATGGTAATTACGAATATTGTTATCAGGAAGTAAGTCTTTTG
The DNA here is from genome assembly GCF_003031525.2 of Neophocaena asiaeorientalis asiaeorientalis. Classification (NCBI taxonomy): domain Eukaryota; kingdom Metazoa; phylum Chordata; class Mammalia; order Artiodactyla; family Phocoenidae; genus Neophocaena; species Neophocaena asiaeorientalis. The sequence continues at coordinate 3,107,170 of NW_020174793.1, forward strand.
GACTCATGTCATAAGATAATTGTCAAAGTGCCTTTCATATAATTAAAGGAAGAATAAATTTGTACTTCTGATATCACATTGCAATGTTCTCTTTCTAAGCATTATTTCAAAATTAACAAGTGACAATGATGCTAAAAGACAATCTATAGGCAACTGCATAGATAAATTTATTTAGATTTCAGGCCTATCATTCCTTCAAGCATTTTGACTACATGGTTGAGATAATATTCCTTGTTAAGAAATATATTAACTATGATCCTGAAATTGTATATGAGATTAAATTTTTAAATAATACATACCAAATACTCTCGACTACTGGCTTTGCTGAGAAGTCAGAACGGTGTTCATTTTAATTAAGAATTTTTTCTTACAGACAGCAGAAGCAATAAGAATTACAATTCTGCAGCCTTTGGAAGGAAAACCACATTCACAGAAAGATAGACAAAATGAAAAAGCAGAGGACTTTGTAACAGTTGAAGGAAAAAGATAAAACCCCAGAAAAACAACTAAATGAAGTGGAGATAAGCAACCTTACAGAAAAAGAATACAGAATAATGATGGTAAAGATGATCCAGGACCTCAGAAAAAGAATGGAGGCAAAGATCGAGAAAATACAAGAAATGTGTAACAAAGATCTAGAAGAATTAAAGAAGAAACACCTGGAAGAATTAAAGAACAAGCAAACAGAGATGAACAATACAATAAATAAAATGAAAAATCCACTAGAAGGAATCAATAGCAGAATAACTAAGGCAGAAGAACAGATAAGGGACCTGGAAGACAGAAAGGTGGAATTCACTGCCACAGAACAGAATAAAGAAAAAATAATGAAAATAAATGAAGACAGCCTAAGAGACCTCTGGGACAACATTAAAGGCAACAACACTTACATTATAGGGGTCCCAGAAGAAGAAGAGAGAGAGAAAGGACCCGAGAAAATATTTGAAGAGATTATAGTTGAAAACTTCCCTAACATGGGAAAGAAAATAGCCACTCAGGTCCAGGAATCGCAGAGACAGCCAGGCAGGACAAACCCAAAGAGTAACATGCTGAGACACATAGTAATCAAAATGACAAAAATTAAAGACAAAGAAAAATTATTGAAAGCAACAAGGGAAAAATGGTGTATAAAATACAAGGAAATTCCCATAAGGTTAACAGCTGATTTCTCAGCAGAAACATCACAGGTTAGAAGGGAGTGTCACGATATATTGAAAGTGATGAAAGGGAAGAACCTACAACCAAGATTACTCTACCCAGCAAGGATTTCATTCAGATTTGATGGAGAAAACAAAAGCTTTACAGGCAAGCAAAAGCTAAGAGAATTCAGCACCACCAAACCAGCTATACACCAAATGCTAAAGGAACTTCTCTGAGTGGAAAACACAAGATAAGAAAAGGACCTACAAAAACAAACCCATAACAATTAAGAAAATGGTAATAGGAATATACATATTGATAATTACCTTAAACGTACATGGATTCAATGCTCCAACCAAAAGACATAGACTGGCTGAATGGATAAAAAACAAGACACATATATCTGCTACAGGAGACCCTCTTCAGACCTAGGGACACATACAGACTGAAAGTGAGGGGATGGAAAAAGATATTCCATGCAAATGGAAATCAAAAGAAAGCTGGAGTAGCAATACTCATATCAGATAAAATATACTTTATAATAAAGAATGTTACAAGATGCATAATGATCAAGGAGGCACTCAAAGAAGAATATATAACATTTATAAATATATATGCACCCAACATAGGAGCACCTCAGTACATAAGGTAACTGCTAACAGCTATAAAAGAGGAAATTTACAATAACACAATAATAGTGGGGGACATAACACCTCACATAAACCAATGAACAGATCATCCAGACAGAAAATTAATAAGGAAACACAATCTTTAAATGACACAATAGATTAGATAGATTTAATTGATATTTATAGGACATTCCATCCAAAAACAACAGATTACACTTTCCTCTCAAGTGCACATGGAACATTCTCCAGGATAGACCACATCTTGGGTCAAATATCAAGATCAGTAAATTTAAGAAAATTGAAATCATATCAAGCATCTTTTCCAACCACAAAGTTATGAGATTAGAAATCAATTACAGGGAAAAAAATTTTAAAAACACAAACATGTGAAGGCTAAACAATATGTTACTAAATAGCCAAGAGATCACTGAAGAAATCAAAGAGGAAATCAAAAAATACCTAGAGACAAATGACAATGAAAATACGATGATCCAAAATCTATGGGATGCAGCAAAAGCAGTTCTAAGAGGGAGGTTTACAGCAATATAAACCTACCAAAAGAAACAGAAAAATCTCAAATAAAAAATCTAACCTTACATCTAAAGGAAGTAGAGAAAGAAGAACAAACAAAACCCAAACTTAGTAGAAGGAAAGAAATCATAAAGATCAGAGCAGAAATAAATGAAATATAAAAAAGAAAACAATAGCAAAGATCAATAATAATAAAGCTGGTTCTTTGAGAAGAAAAACAAAATTGATAAACCTTTAGTCAGGCTCATCAAGTAAAAGAGGGAGAGGACTCATATCAATAAAATTAGAAATGAAAAAGGAGAAGTTACAACAGACACTGCAGAAATACATAACATCATAAGAGACTACTAAAGCAACTCTACCCAATGAAATGGACAACCTGGAAGTAATGGACAATTTCTTAGAAAGGTATAACGTTCCAAGAAATGAGGAAGAAACAGAAAATATGAACAGACCAATCACAAGTAATGAAATTGAAGTTGCGATTAAAATCTTCCAACAAACAAAAGTCCAGAACCAGATGCCTTCACAGGTGAATTCTATTAAACATTTAGAGAAGAGATAACACCCATCATTCTCAAACTCTTCCAAAAAATTGCAGAGGAAAGAACGCTCCCAAACTCATTCTATGAGGCCAACATTACCCTGATACCAAAACCAGACAAAGATACTACAAAAAAAGGAAATTTCAGACCAAAATCACTCATGAATATAGATGCAAAAACCCTCAACAAATGCTAGAAAACAGAATCCAACAACACATTAAAAGGATCATACATCATGATCAAGTGGGATTTATCTCACGGATGCAAGGATTCTTCAATATATGCAAATCAATCAATGTGATACACCATATCAACAACTTGAAGAAGAAAAACCAGAGGATCCTCTCAATAGATGAAGAAAAACTTTTGACAAAGTTCAACACCCATTTATAATAAAAACTCGTCAGAAAATGGGCATAGAGGGAAGCTACTTCAACATAATAAAGGCTATATATGAAAAACCTACAGCAAACATGATTCTCAATGGTGAAAAACTGAAAGCATTTCCTCTAAGATCAAGAACGAGACAAGGATGTCCATCAGAGAAGAAAAAGAAATACAAATTGGAAAAGTAGAAATAAAACTGTCACTGTCTGCAGATGACATGATACTATACATAGAGAATCCTAAAGAGGCCACGAGAAAAATACTAGAGCTAATCAATGAATTTGGTAAAGTTGCAGGATACAAAATTAATGCACAGAAAGCTCTTGCATTCCTATTCACTAATAATGAAAAATCTGAAGGAGAAATAAGGAAACAATCCCATTTACTTTTGTAACAAAAAGAATAAAATACCTAGGAATAAACCTACCTAGGGAGACAAAAGACCTGTATGCAGAAAACTATAAGACACTGATGAAAGAAATTAAAGATGATACCAACAGATGGAGAGATATACCATGTTCTTGGATTGGAAGAATCAATATTGTGAAAATGACTATACTACCCAAAGCAATCTACAGATTCATTGCAATCCCAATCAAACTACCAATGGCCTTTTTTACAGAACTAGAACAATACATCTTAAAATGTGTTTGGAGACACAAAAGACCCCGATTAGCCAAAGCAGTCTTGAGGGAAGACAACAGAGCTGGAGGAATCAGGCTCCCAGATTTCAGAATATATTACAAAGCTACAGTAATCAAGACAATATTGTACTGGGACAAAAACAGAAATATAGATCAATGGAATGGGATAGAAAGGCCAGAGATAAGCCCATGCACCTATGGTCAACTAATCTATGACAAAGGAGGCAAGGATATACAATGGAGAAAAGACAGTCTCTTCAATAAGTGGTGCTGGGAGAACTGGACAGCTACATGTAAAAGAATGAGATTAGAACACTCCTTAACACCATACACAAAAATAAACTCAAAATGGATTAGAGACCTAAACATAAGACTGGACACTATAAAACTCTGAGAGGAAAACATAGGAAGAACACTCTTTGACATAAATCACAGCAAGACTTTTTTAATCCATGTCCTAGAGTTATGGAAATAAAAACAAAAGTAAACAAATGGGACCTAGTGAAACTTAAAAGTTTTTTCACAGCAAAGGAAACTGCAAATAAGATGAAAAGCCAACCCTCAGAATGGGAGATAGTATTTGCAAATGAATCAATGGACAAAGGATTAATTTCCAACATATATAAACAGCACATGCAGTTGGTTATTAAAGAAACAAAGAACCCAATCAAAAAATGGGCAGAAGACCTAAATAGACATTTCTCCAAAGAAGACATACAGATGGACAAAAGCACATGAAAAGCTGCTCAACATCACTAATTATTAGAGAAATGCAAGTCAAAACTGCAAAGAGGTATCACCTTACACTAGTTAAAATGGGCATCATCAGAAAATCTACAAACAATAAATTCTGTAGAGGGAGTGGAGAAAAGGGAACGCTCTTGCACTGTTCATGGGAATGTAAATTGATACAGCCACTATGGAGAACAGTATGGAGGTTCCTTAAAAAACTAAAAATAGAATTACCATATGACCCAGCAATCCCACTACCTGGCACATACCCAGAGAAAACCATATTTCAAAAAGACACTAGCATCCCAATGTTCATTGCAGCACTATTTACAATAGCCAGTTCATGGAAGCAACCTAAATGCCCATGGATAGACGAAAGGATAAAGAAAATGTGGTACATATATACAATGGAATATTACTCAGCCATAAAAGGGAACGAAATTGCATCATTTGTAGAGATGTGGATGAGTCTAGAGACCTTCAAACAGAGTGAAGTAAGCCAGAAAGAGAAAACCAAATATTGTATATTAATGCATATATGTGGAACCTAGAAAAATGGTACAGATGAACTGGTTTGCAGGGCAGAAATAGAAACACAGTTATAGAGAACAAATGTATGGACACCAAGGGGGGAAAGTGGTGGTGGGTGGTGATGGTGGTAGGATTAATTGGGAGATTGGGTTTGACGTATATACACTAATATGTATAAAATAGGTAACTAATAAGAACCTGCTGTATAAAAAGTAAGTAAAATAAAATTTTAAAATAAAAAAAAATTCGTAAATTGTCAAAACAACATGTCTAACATAAATAGGGGCTTTCTAAATATGTACACCATTTCCACAGCAATTTTGGGGCACCTATCATATAGGAACATGTTTCTGAAAATGAAACATATAAATAAACACTGCTGTTAAGGACAAATCACTTTGTCTCTTCAGTTACTCCCTGTACATTTTAGGATTTCTGTTGGAAAAAAAAAGAGATTTAAAAAGGACTCTCTTTAGTGAAGCTATGTACTATGTTGAAACAAACTTGCCTTATGTTATTTCTTAGCACAGACTTCAAATGTTGTGAGAAAACTTGGATTATACTAAAGTCTTCTGAGAATAGCAAAGAAAATTAAAAGCTATGCATCTTAAAAAAAAAAAAAAGCTATGCATCTTACTTTCTGTTTCATTGAACCAGAGGAAATGATTTAGCTTACCTGCAGTATAAAATATAACGTGATACCTTGTTTCATAAACAATAGCTTCCAAACCTCAACTCACTAGACTAAAGTAGATTTACTATGATAACTTAAGCATGGAATATAGCCAGTTTCCGTAATATTATTTTAGAAATGGCAAAGTATTTCCAAAACAATGACTGCTATCTATTGTTTTATCAGAAATATGCTGGATGATAAATAGGACACTGATGTTGCATCAAAATGTATTTTTCAAATTTTCTTCTGACATTGGAGAGGAAATCAAGGCTGTGGAGCAAATGCACCATATACTCCTAATCCTGCCTCATTCATTACCTTCTTTGATGAGCTAATTTTAAAATTAAGCAAATTAAACCATTTGTCTCTTCATCTAAAATTGTATATACCTGGGGTCGGGATTGTAATCTTTATGATAACCATGGAATTTAGTACATTATACACTGAATAGATAAAAAAAAAAACAACTATAATGATGATAAGAGTATTTTCTGACAAGTCCTATTTGATCTGCTTCCTTGTTTTCTGAAACAGACTTTCAGTTCTTTCAGTGTTATACACGCAGTTTACAATTAGTAAAACAATCTGTTTTAGGCAAGTCCAAAGCAACAGCATCCCTGGGCCATATCATGCATGGGAGTGTATAATTAATGTTCAAATTCCAATTCCCTCCTTTTCAAAATTACTTCAAGAAACCACCCTTTCCATAAATCACATTTCTTAGTGTCTGTCAACTCTCCTATAGATGGAATTCATGTCATTCAATTTATAATCTTAAGAAATATACAAGTTAGAAGAGTCTCTTCAGTGTTTTGAAAATTATTATATCATTCTATGTAATAATGGTACTCATTGAAGATCAAATATTGGACTTGATGAGTTCAGCAATACTCTATTTTTTTCTTGTTTCTAAATATATGTCTTTATTTATTCCTTAACCCTTTTTGGGACCTGGGTAACTTTTTAAAAATTAGTTTTTATTGGAGTATTGTTGATTTACAATGTTGTGTTAGTTTCTGCTGTACAACAAAGTGAATCGGTTATATACATATACCCACTCTTTTTTTTTTTTTTTTAACATCTTTATTGGAGTATAATTGCTTTACAATGGTGTGTTAGTTTCTGCTTTATAACAAAGTGAATCAGTCATACATATACATATGTTCCCATATCTCTTCCCTCTGCATCTCCCTCCCTCTCACCCTCCCTATCGCACCATCTAGGTGGTCACAAACCACCGAGCTGACCTCCCTGGGCTATGCAGCTGCTTCCCACTAGCTATCTATTTTACATTTGGTAGTGTATATATGTCCATGCCACTCTCTCACTTCGTCCCAGCTTACCCTCCCCCTCCCCGTGTCCTCAAGTCCATTCTTTTTTTTTTTTTTTT
>NW_020174793.1:3114403-3183682 GCF_003031525.2 Neophocaena asiaeorientalis asiaeorientalis
TTTTTTTTTTTTTAAACATCTTTATTGGGGTATAATTGCTTTACAATGGTGTGTTAGTTTCTGCTTTATAACAAAGTGAATCAGCTATACATATACATATGATCCCATATGTCTTCCCTCTTGCGTCTCCCTCCCTCCCACTCTCCCCATCCCACCCTTCCAGGCTGTCACAAAGCACCGAGCTAATATCCCTGTGCCTTGCGGCTGCTTCCCCCCAGCTATCTACCTTACTACATTTGTTAGTGTGCATATACCCACTCTTTTTAAGATTCTATTCCCATATAGGTCATTAGAGAGTACTGAGTAGAGTTCCCTGTGCAATACAGTAGGTTCTTATTAGTTACCTATTTTATATATAGTAGTGTGACTGTGTCAATCCCAATCTCCCAATTTATCCCTCCTCACTCCCCTGTTCCCCCCCTTGGTAACCATAAATTTGTTTTCTACATCTGTGACTCTCTTTTGTAGATAGGTTCATTTGTACCATATTTTTAGGTTCCACATATAAGAGATATAATACTATATTTTTCTTTCTCTGTCTGACCTGCTTCACTCAGTATGAGAATCTCTAAGTCCATCCATGTCACTGAAAATGGCATTATTTCCTTCTATTTTTATGGCTGACTAATATTCCATTGTATATCTGTACCACATCTTTACATATTCCTCTGTTGATGGACATTTAGGTTGCTTCCATGTCCTGGCTATTGTAAATGGTGCTACAATGAACATTGGGGTACATGTATCTTTTTGAATTACAGTTACCTCCAGATGTATGGAAACACAAAAGACCCTGACTAGCTAAAGCAATCTTGAGAAAGAAAAACAAGAGCTGCAGGAATCAGACTCCCTGACGTCAGACCATACTACAAAGTTACAGTAATCAAAACAGTATGATACTGACAGAAAAACAGAAATATAGATAAATGGAACAGGATAGAAAGTCCAGACATAAACCCATGCACCTCTGGTCACCAAATCTATGACAAAGGAGGCAAGAATATACAATGGAGAGAAGACAGACTCTTCAATAAGTGGTGCTGGGAGATCTGGACAGCTACACGTAAAATAATGAAATTAGAACATTCTCTATCACCATATGCAAAAATAAACTCAAAATGGATTAAAGACCTCAACGTAAGACTGATACTATAAAAGTCTTAGAGGAAAACATAGGCAGAACACTTTGTCATAAATTGCAGCAAGATCTTTTTGGATCCACCTCCTAGAGTAATGAAAATTAAAAACAAAAATAAACAAATGGGACCTAATGAAACTTCAAAGCTTTTGCACAGCAAGAAAGCCATTAAAAAAACAAAAAGATAATCCATAGAATGGGAGAACATATTTGCAGATGAAGCAACTGACAAGGGATTAACCCCCAAGATATACAAACACCTCATGCAGCTCAATATTAAAAAAAAAAAAAAAAATCAAAAAATGGGCAGAACACCTGAATAGATATTTCTTCAAAGAAGACCAAGAGGCACAAGTAAAGATGCTCAATATCACTAATTATTAGAGAAATGCAAATCAATACTACAATGAGGTTATCACCTCACACCAGACAGAAGAGGCATTATCAAAAAAATCTACAAGCGGGAGACTACAGGTGATGGAGCAGGGTAAGCTTCATAGCCACAGAGGAGAGCTCAGCAACAGAGGTGAGGAGGGCAAAACAGAGAGATCTCTGCACAGAGGATCAGTGCCAACAAGCACTCACCAGCCCGAGAGGCTTGTCTGCTCACCCACCAGGACGGGTGTGGGCTGGGAGATGAGACTCAGGCTTCAGTCATATCCTAGGGAAAGGATTGGGGTTGGCTGAATGAACACAGCCTGAAGGGGACTAGTGAGCCACAGCTAGCCGGGAGGGAGTCCTGGAAAAAGTCTGGAGCTGCCAAAGAGACAAGAGACTTTTTCTTGCCTCTTTGTTTCCTGGTGCACGAGGAAAGGGGATTAAGAGCACCACTTAAAGAATCTCCAGAGACGGGTGTGAGCCACAACTATCAGCGCGGACCACAGAGACAGGCATAAGACAAGACATTAAGGCTGCTGCTGTAGCCACTAAGAAGCCTATGTGCAAGCACAGGTCACTATCTACGCCTCCCCTCCCGGGAAACTGCAGCCTGCCACTGCCAGGGTCCCGGGATCTAGGGACAACTTACCCAGGAGAACACACGACACACCTCAGGCTGATGCAGTGTCATGCCAGCCTCTGCCACTGCAGGCTTACCCTGAACTCTGTACCCCTCTCTACCCCCGGGCCTGAGTGATCCAGAGCCCCCGAATCAGTGGCTCCTTAAACCCTGTCCTGACTGGGCGAAGAGCAGATGCCCTCAGGCGGCCTACATGCAGAGGTAGGTCCAAATCCAAAGCTGAACCCCAGGAGCTGTGCAAGCAAACAAGAGAAAGGGAAATCTATCCCAGCAACCTCAGGAGTACCGGATTAAATCTCCACAATCAATGTGAGGTACCCTGCATCTGTTTAATACCTGAATAGACAATGAATCATCCCAAATTGAGGAGGTGGACTTTGGGAGCAAAGATATATATTTCTTTTTCTCTTTTTCTTTTTTTGTGAGTGTGTATGTGTATGCTTCTGTGTGTGATTTTGTCTGTATAGCTTTGCTTTCACCATTTGTCCAAGGATTCTGTCTGACTTTTTTTTTTTTTTCCTAGTATAGATTTTAGCGCTTGTTATTATTGGTAGATTTGTTTTTTGGTTTCATTGCTCTCTACTTTCTTTTCTTTTTTTATTACATTTAATTTTTTTAATAATAATTTTTTATTTTAATAATTGTATTTTATTTTATTATATTTTATTTATATTTTTCTTTCTTCTTTTTTCTCCCTTTTATTCTGAGCCATGTGGATGACAGGCTCTTGGTGCTCCAGCCAGGCGTCAGGGCTGTGCCTCTGAGGTGGGAGAGCCACGTTCAGGACACTGCTCCACAAAAGACCTCCCACTTCCACATAATATCAAAAGGTGAAAATCTCCCAGAGCTCTCCAACTCAATGCCAAGACCCAGCTCCACTCAACCACCAGCAAGCTCCAGTGCTGGACACCCTATGCCAAACAACTAGCAAGACAGGAACACAAACCCACCCATTAACAGAGAGGCTGCCTAAAATCATAATAAGGCCACAGACACCCCAAAACACACCACCAGACGTAGACCTGCCCAGTAGAAAGACAAGAACCAGCCTCATCCACCAGAACACAGGCACTAGCTCCCTCCACCAGGAAGTCTACACAACAAACTGAACTGAAAACAGCCACTGGGGGCAGACACTAAAAGCAATGATAACTATGAACCTGAAGCCTGCGAAAAGGAGACTCCAAACACAGTAAGTTAAACAAAATGAAAAGACATAGAAACACACAGCAGATGAAGGAGCAAGGTAAAAACCGACCAGACCTAACAAATGAAGAGGAAATAGTCAGTATACCTGAAAAAAAATTCAGAATGATAGGAAAGATGATCCAAAATCTTGGAAATAGAATGGAGAAAATACAAGAAACGTTTAACAAGGACCTAGAAAAGCTAAAGAGCAAACATGCAGTGATGAACAACACAATAAATGAAATTAAAAATTCTCTAGAATGGATCAATAGCAGAATAATTGAGGCAGAAGAACGGATAAGTGACCTGAAAGATAAAATAGTGGAAATAATTACTGCAGAGAAGAATAAAGGAAAAAAAAAAAAAAAACAAAGAAAAGTATTGAGAACACTCTGAGAGACTTCTGGTACAACATTAAATGCACCAACATGTGAATTATAGGGGTCCCAGAAGAAGAAGAGAAAAAGAAAGGGACTGAGAAATTATTTGAAGGGATTAGTTGAAAACTTCCCTAATATGGGAAAGGAAATAGTTAATCAAGTTCAGGAAGCACAGAGAGTCCCATACAGGATAAATCCAAGGAGAAACATGCCAAGACACATATTAATCAAATTATCAAAAATTAAATACAAAAAATATATATTAAAAGCAGAAAGGGAAAAACAAAATAAATAACATACAAGGGAATCCCAATAAGGTTAACACCTGAACTTTCAGCAGAAACTCAGCAAGCCAGAAGGGAGTGGCACAACATATTTAAAATAATGAAGGGGAAAAGCATACAACCAAGATTACTCTACACAGCAAGGATCTCATTCAGATTTGATGGAGAAATTAAAAGCTTTACAGACAAGCAAAAACTAAGAGAATTCAGCACCACCAAACCAGCTTTAAAACAAATGCTAAAGGAACTTCTCTAGGCAGGAAACACAAGAGAAGGAAACGACCTACAATTACAAACCCAGAACAATTAAGAAAACGGTAATTGGAACATACATATTGATAATTACCTTAAATATAAATGGATTAAATCCTCCAATCAAAAGATAAAGACTGGCTGAATACACACAAAAGCAATACCTGTGTATATGCTGTCTCCAAGAGACCCACTTCAGACCTAGGGACACATTCAGAGTAAAAGTGAGGGGATTGAAAAAGATATTCCATGCAAATGGAAGTCAAAAGAAAGCTGGAATAGCAACTCTCATATCAGGCGAAAATAGAATTTACAATAAAGACTATTACAAGAGACAAAGAAGGACACTACATAATGATCAAGGGATCAATCCAAGAAGATATAACAATGGTAAATATTTCTGCACCCAATATAGGAGGACTTCAATACATAAGGCAAATACTAACAGCTATAAAAGGAGAAATCGACAGTAACACAATCATAGCAGGGGACTTTAACAACCCACTTTCACCAATGGACAGATCATCCAAAATGAAAATAAATAAGGAAACACAAGCTTTAAATGATACATTACACAAGATGGATTTAATTGATATTTATAGACATTCCACTCAAAAACAACAGAATACACTTTCTTCTCAAGTGCTCATTGAACATTCTTCAGGATAGATCATATCTTGGGTCACAAATCAAGCCTTGGTAAATTTTAGAAAATTGAAATTGTATCAAGTATATTTTCTAACCACAATGCTATGAAACTAGATATCAATTACAGGAAAAAAATCTGTAAAAAAATACAAACACCTGGAGGCTAAACAATACACTACTTAATAACCAAGAAATTACTTAAGAAATCAAAGACCAAAACAAAAAATACCTAGAAACAAATGACAATTAAAACACAATGACCCAACTCCTATGGGGTGCAACAAAAGCAGTTCTAAGAGGGAAATTTATAGCAATACAATCCTAAGAAACAAGAAACATCTCAAATAAACAACTTAACTTTATCCATAAAGCAATTAGAAAAAGAAGAACAAAAAAAAAACCCAAGTTAGCAGAAGGAAAGAAATCATAAAGATCAGATCAGAAATAAATGAAAAAGAAATGAAGGAAACTATAGCAAAGATCTATAAAACTAAAATTGGTTCTTTGAGAAGATAAACAAAATTGATAAACCATTAGCCAGACTCATCAAGACAAAAAGGGAGACAACTCAACTCAATAGAATTAGAAATGAAAAAAGGAGAAGTAACAACTGACACTGCAGAAATAAAAAGGATCATGAGAGATTACTACAAGCAACACTATGCCAATAAAATAGACAACCTGGAAGAAATGGACAAATTCTTAGAAACGCACAACCTTCTGAAATTGAACCAGGAAGAAATAAAAAATATGAACAGACCAAGAACAATCACTGAAATTGAAACTGTGATTAAAAATCTTCCAACAGGGACTTCCTTGGTGGTGAAATGGTTAAGAATTCACCTGCCAATGCAGGGGACATGGGTTCGAGCCCTCCCCCGGGAAGATCCTACATGCCGTGGAGCAACTAAGCCCACATACCACAGCTAACGAGCCTGTGCTCTGGAGTCTGCGAGCCACAACTACTGAAGCCCACACAATGCAACAACGAGCAGTCCCCACTCACGGCAACTAGAGAAAGCCTGCACACAGCAATGAGGACCCAACACAGCCAAAACTAAATAATGAATAAAATAAATACATTTATAAAGAAAATCTTCGAAAAAACAAAAGCCCAAGACCAGATGGCCTAGAGGCAAATTCTATCAAACATTTAGAGAAGAGCTAACACCTATCCTTCTCAACTCTTCCAAAATATAGCAGAGGTAGGAACACTCCCCAACTCATTCTATGAGGCCACCATCACCTTGATACCAAAACCAGACAAAGATGTCACAAAGAAAGAAAACTACAAGCCAATATCACTGATGAACATAGGTGTAAAAATCCTCAACAAAATACTAGCAAACAGAATCCAACAGCACATTAAAAGGATCATACACCATGATCAAGTGGGGTTTATATCAGGAATGCAAGGATTCTTCAATACATGAAAATCAATCAATGTGACACACCATATTAAAAAATTGAAGGAGAAAAACCATATGATCATCTCAATAGATATGGAAAAATCTTTCGACAAAATTCAACACCCATTTATGTTAAAAACCCTCCAGAAAGTAGGCATAGAGGGAACTTACTTCAACGTAATAAAGGCTATATATGAAAAACCACAGCAAACATCATCCTCAATGGTGAAAAACTGAAAACATTTCCACTAAGATCAGGAACAAGACAAGGTTGCCCACTCTCACCACTATTACTCAACATAGTTTTAGAAGTTTTAGCCACAACAATCAGAGAAGAAAAATAAATAAAAGGAATCCAAATTGGAAAAGAAGAAGTAAAGCTGTCACTCTTTGCAGTGACATACATAGGGACATACATAGAGAATCCTAAATATGCCACCAGAAAGCTACTAGAGCTAATCAATGAATTTGGTAAAGTTTCAAGATACATAATTAATGCACAGATATCTCTTGCATTCCTGTACACTAAGGATGAAATATCTGAAAGAGAAATTAAGGGAACACTCCCATTTACTTTTGCAAAAAAAGAATAATATACCTAAGAATAAACCTACCTAGGGAGACAAAAGACCTGTATGCAAAATATTATAAAACACTGATGAAAGAAATCAAAGAAGACACAAAGATGGAGAGATATAGCATGTTCTTGGATTGGAAGAATCAATAATGTGAAAATTACTATACTACCTAAAGCAATCTACAGATTCAATGCAACCCCTATCAAATTACCAATGGCCTTTTTTAAAGAACTAGAACAAGAAATCTTAAAATTTGTTTGGAGACACAAAAGACGCCAAATAGCCAAAGCAGTCTTGAGGGAAAAAAACGGAGCTGGAGGAATCAGGCTCCCAGATTTCAGGCTATATTACAAAGCTATAGTAATCAAGACAATAGGGTACTGGCACAAAAACAGACATATAGATCAATGGAAGAGGATAGAAATCCCATAGATAAACCTACGAACATATGGTCACCTTATCTTTGATAAAGTAGGCAAGAACATATAGTGGAGAAAAGACGGCCTCTTCAGTAAGTGGTACTGGGAAAACTGGACAGCTACATGTAATAGAATGAAATTAAAACACTCCCTAACAGCAAACACAAAAATAAACTCAAAATGCATTAAAGACCTAAATGTAAGCCAGACACTATTAAACTCTTAGAGGAAAACATAGGCCAAACCCTCTATGACATAAACCACAGCAAGATCCTTTTTGATCCACCTCCTAGAGAGATGGAAATAAAAACAGCAATAAAGAAATGGGACCTAATGAAACTTAAAACCATTTGCACAGCAAAGGAAACCATAAACAAGATGAAAAGACAATCCTCATATTGTGAGAAAATATTTGCAAATGAAGCAACTGACAAAGGATTAAACTCCAAAATTTACAAACAGCTCATGTAGCTCAATATCATAAAAACAAAAAACCCAATCCCAAAATGGGCAGAAGACCTATATAGACATTTCTCCAAAGAATATATACAGATTGCCAACAAACACATGAAAGAATGCTCAACATCATTAATCATTAGAGAAATGCAAATCAAAACTTCAATGAGATATCATCTCACACTGGTCAGAATGGCCATCATCAAAAAATCAACAAACAATAAATTCTTGAGAGGGTGTGGAGAAAAGGGAACCCTCTTGCACTGTTGGTGAGAATGTAAATTGATACAGCCATTACGAAGAACAGTCTGGAGGTTCCTTAAAAAACTAAAAATAGAACACAGCCACTACGAAGAACAGTCTGGAGGTTCCTTAAAAAACTAAAAATAGAACTACCGTATGACCACTACCATATGAGCAATCCCACTATTGGGCACATACCCTGAGAAAACCATAATTCAAAAAGAGTCTTGTACCTCAATGTTCATTTCAGCTCTATTTACAATAGCCAGGATATGGAAGCAACCTAAGTGTCCACCAACAGATGAATGGATAAAGAAGATGTGACACATATATACAATGGAATATTACTCAGCCATAAAAAGAAATGAAATTGAGTTTTTTGTAGTGAGGTTGGTGGACCTAGAGTCTGTCATACAGAGTGAAGTAAATCAGAAAGACGAAAACAAATACTGTATGCTAACACATATGTATGGAATCTAAGAGAAAAAAAAAGGTCATGAAGAACCTAGGGGCAAGACAGGAATAAAGACACAGACCTACTAGAGAATGGTCTTGAGGATAGAGGGAGGGGAAGAGTATGCTGGGATAAAGTGAGAGAGTGGCATGGACATATATACCCTACCAAATGTAAAATAGATAGCTAGGGGAAGCGGTTGTATAGCACAGGGATATCAGCTCAGTGCTTTGTGATCACCTAGAAGGGTGGGACAGGGAGAGTGGGAGGGAGGGAGACACAAGAGGGAAGAGATATGGGGATATATGTATATGTATAACTGATTCAGTTTGTGAAAAAGCAGAAACTAACACTCCACTGTAAAGGAATTATAGTCTAATAGATATGTTAAAGAAAATCTACAAGCAATAAATGCTGGAGAGGGTATGGATAAAAGGGAACCCTCCTACCCTGTTGGTTGGAATGTATATTGGTAGAACCACTGTGGAGAATAATATGGAGGTTCCTTAAAAAACTAAAAATAGTGCTACCATATGATACAGCAATATTTTAATTCAAAACCTATCAGGCAAGATTAGAGACTAACATAAAGATACCATTCATGTATTAATCCAAAAGAAAATAATACATATCTTTAATACTAAGCATATCAGTATAGAAGTGAACACAGTCTGACTTTCCTTAAGCAATATGATTATAGTGAAGTCTGGAATCAGAATTTTAAAATATAATATGCAGGGAGGAACCAAGATGGCAGAGTAGAAGGACCTGCTCTCACTCCCTCTTGTGAGAACCCCAGAATCACAACTAGCTCCTGGATAATCATTGCAGGAAGACACTGGAACTGAACAAAAAAGATACCCCACATCCAAAGACAAAGGAGAAGCCACAATGAGATGGTAGGAGGGGCGCAATCACAGTAAAATCAAATCCCATAACTGCTGGGTGGATGACTCAGAGACTGGAGAACACTTGTACCACAGAAGTCCACCAAGTGGGGTGAAGGTTCTGAGTTCCACATCAGGCTTCCCAGCCCGGAGGTCTGGCAACAGTAGGGGGAATTCCTAGAGAATCAGGCTTTGAAGACTAGTGGGACTTGATTGGCGGACTTCGACGTAGGCTCCAGTGTTTTGTTGCCTCAGGCCAAAAAACCAACAGGGAGGGAACCTAGCCCCACCCATCAATAGTCAAGCAGATTAAAGTTTTACTGAGCTCTGCCCACCAGAGCAACAGTCAGCTCTAACCACCACAAGTCCTTCCCATCAGGATAATTACACAAACCTCTTAGATAGCCTCATCCACTGGAGGGCAGACAGCAGAAGCAAGAAGAACTACAATCCTGAAGCTTGTGGAACAAAAACCACATTCACAGAAAGATAGACAAGATGAAAATGCAGGGGGCTATGTACCAGATGAAGTAACAAGATAAAATGCCAGAAAAACAACTAAATGAAGTGGAGATAGGTGACCTTCCAGAAAAAGAATTCAAAATAATGAGAGTGAAGATGATCCAGGACCTCGGAAAAAGAATGGAGGCAAAGATTGAGAAGATGCAAGAAATGTTTAGCAAAGACCTGGAAGAATTAAAGAACAAAAAAACAGAGATGAACAATACAATAGCTGAAATGAAAACTACACTAGAAGGAATCAATATCAGAATAACTGTGGCAGAAGAATGGATAAGTGACCTAGAAGACGGAATGTTGGAATTCACTGCTGCAGAACAGAATAAAGTAAAAAGAATGAAAAGAAATGAAGACAGCATAAGAGACCCCTGGGACAACATTAAATGCAACAACATTCACATTATAGGGATCCCAGGAGGAGAAGAGAGAGAGAAGTAACCAGAGAAAATATCTTAAGAGATTATAGTCAAAAACTTCCCTAACATGGGAAAGGAAATAGCCACCCAACTCCAGAAAGTGCAGAGAGTCCCATACAGGATAAACCAAGGAGAAACATGCCAAGACACATAGTAATCAAACTGGCAAAAATTAAAAGCAAAGAAAAATTATTGAAAGCAACAAGGGAAAAATGAAAAATAACATACTAGGGAACTCCCATAAGGTTAACAGCTGATTTCTCAGCAGAAACTCTACAAGCCAGGAGGGAGTGACATGATACACTCAAAGTGATGAAAGGGAAGAACATACAATGAGGATTACTCTACGCGGCAAGGATCTGGTTCAGATTCGATGGAGAAATCAGAAGCTTTATAGACAAATGAAAGCTAAGAGAATTCAGCACCACCACACCAGTTCTACAACAAATGCTAAAGGAACTTCTCGAAGTGGGAAATACAAGAGAAGAAAAGGACCTACAAAAACAAACCCCAAACAATTAAGATAATGGACATAGGAACATACATATCAATAATTACCTTAAACATGAATGGATTAAATGCTCCAACCAAAAGACACAGGCTTGCTGAATGGATAAAAAAACAAGACCTATCTATATGCTGTCTACAAGAGACCTACTTCAGACCTAGGGACACATTCAGACTGAAAGTTAGGGGATGGAAAAAGATATTCCATGCAAATGGAAAACAAAAGAAAGCTGGAGTAGCAATACTCATATCAGATAAAATAGACTTTAAAATAAAGTATGTTACAAGAGACAATAAAGGACACTTCATAATGATCAAGGGATCAATCCAAGAAGAAGATATAACAATTATAAATATATATATATATATATATATATATGCACCCAAGATAGGAGCACCTCAATACATAAGGCAAATGTTAACAGCTCTAAAAGAGGAAATTGAGAGTAACATAAAAATAGTTGGGGACTTTAACACCTCACTTACACCAATGGACAGATTATCTAAAATGAAAATAAATAAGGAAACAGAAGCTGTAATTGGCACAATAGACCAGATAGATTTAATTGATACTTATAGGACATTCCATTCAAAAACAGCAGATTATACTTTCTTCTCAAGCATGCTCAGAATATTCTCCAGGATAGATCACATCTTGGGTCACAAATCAAACCTCAGTAAATTTAAGTAAATTGAAATCATGTCAAGCATCTTTTCTGACCACAATGCTTTGAGATTAGAAATCAATTACAGGGAAAAAAAAACATGTAAAAATCAGAATACATGGAGGCTAAACAATACGGTACTAAATAACAAAGAGATCACTGAAGAACTCAAAGAGGAAATCAAAAAAATATCTAAAGACAAATGACAATGAAACACGATGATCCAAAACCTATGGGATGCAGCAAAAGCAGTTCTAAGAGGGAAGTTTATAGCTATACAATCCTCCCTCAAAAAACAAGAGAAATCTCAACTAAATAATCTAACCTTACACATAAAGGAACTAGAGAAAAAGAACAAACAAAACCCAAAGTTAGCAGAAGGAAATAAATCATAAAGATCAGAGCAGAAATAAATGAAATAGAAACAAAGGAAACAGTAGCAAAGATTAATAAAACTAAAAGCTGGTTCTTTGAGAAGATAAACACAATAGATAAATCATTAGCCAGACTCATAAAAAAAAAAGAGGGAGAGGACTCAAATCAATAAAATTAGAAATGAAAAAGGAGAAGTTACAGTAGACACCACAGAAATACAAAGCATCCTAAAGACTACTACAAGCAACTCTATGGCAATAAAATGGACAACCTGGAAGAAATGGACAAATTCTTAGAAAGTTATAACTTTCCAAGACTGAACCAGGAAGAAGGGTAGTTATGAACAGACCAATCACAAGTAATGAAATTGAAACTGTGATTAAAAATCTTCAAACAAACAAAAGTCCAAGACCAGATGGCTTCACAGGTGAATTCTATCAAACATTTAGAGAAGAGCTAACACCCATCCTTCTCAAACTCTTCCAAAAAATTGCAGAGGAAAGAACACTCCTAAACTCACTCTATGAGACCACCATCACCCTGTTACCAAAACCAGACAAAGATACTACAAAAAAAGAAAATTACAGACCAATATCATGGATGAATATAGATGGAAAAATCCTCAAGAAAATACTAGCAAACAGAATCCAACAACACATTAAAAGGATCATACACCAAGATCAAGTGGGATTTATCCCAGGGATGCAAGGATTCTTCAATATATGCAAATCAATCAATGTGATACACCATATTAACAAATTGAAGAATAAAAATCATATGATCATCTCAATACATGCAGAAAAAGCTTTTGACAAAATTCAACACCAATTTATGATAAAAACTCTCCAGAAAGTGGGCTTAGAGGGAACCTACCTCAATATAATAAAAGCTATATACGACAAACCCACAGCAAACGTCATTCTCAACGGTGAAAAACTGAAAGCATTTCCTCTAAGATCAGGAATGAGACAAGGATGTCCACTCTCACTACTATTATTCAACATAGTTTAGGAAGTCCTAGTCATGGCAATCAGAGAAGAAAAAGAAATAAAAGGAATACAAATTGGAAAAGAAGAAGTAAAACTGTCACTGTTTGCAGATGACATGATACTATACATAGAGAATCCTAAAGATGCCACAAGAAAACTACTAGAGCTAATCAATGAATTTGGTAAAGTTGCAGGATACAAAATTAATGCACAGAAATCTGTTGCATTCCTATACACTAATGAAGAAAAATCTGAAAGAGAGATTATGGAAACACTCCCATTAACCATCGCAACAAAAAGCATAAAACACCTAGGAATAAACTACCGAGGGAGAAAAAAGACCTGTATGCAGAAAACTATAAGGCACTGATGAAAGAAGTTAAAGATGATACCAACAGATGGAGAGATATATCATGTTCTTGGATTGGAAGAATCGATATTGTAAAAGTGACTATACTACACAAAGCAATCTACAGATTCAATGCAATTCCTATCAAGTTACCAACGGCATTTTTACGGAACTAGAACAAATCTTCTTAAAATGTGTATGGAGACAGAAAATATTCCAAATAGCCAAAGCATTCCTGAGGGAATAAAACAGAGCTTGAGGAATCAGACTCCCTAACTTCAGACTATACTACAAAGCTACAGTGGTCAAGACAATATGATACTGGCACAAAACCAGAAACATAGATCAATGGAACAAGATAGAAGGCCCAGAGATAAACCCCACGCACCTATGGTCAACTAATCTATGACAAAGGAGGCAAGGATATACAATGGAGAAAAGACAGTCTCTTCAATAATTGGTGCTGGGAAAACTGGACAGCTACATGTAAAGGAAAGAAATTAGAACACTCCCTAACACCATACACAAAAATAAACTCAAAGTGGATTAGAGACCTAAACGTAAGGCCGGACACTATAAAACTCTTAGAGGAAAACATAGGAAGAACACTCTTTGACATGAATCACAGTAAGATCTTTTTTGATCCACCTCATAGAGTAATGGAAATAAAAATAAACAAATGGGACCTAATGAAACTTCAAAGCTTTTGCACAGCAAAGGAAACCATAAACTATATGAAAAGACAACCCTCAGAATGGGAGAAAATATTTGCAAATGAATCAATGGACAAAGGATTAATCTCCAAAATATATAAACAGCTCACCTAAATAGACATTTCTCCAAAGAATAGATACAGGTGGCCAAGAAGCACATGAAAATCTGTTCAACATCACTAATTATTAGAGAAATGCAAATCAAAACTACAATGAGGTATCACCTCACACTAGTTAGAATGGACATTATCAGAAAATCTACAAACAACATATGCTGGTGAGGGTGTGGAGAAAAGGGAACCCTTTTGCACTGTTGGTGGGAATGTAAATTGATACAGCCACTATGGAGAACAGTATGGAGGTCCCTTATAAAACTAAAAATACAATTACCGTATGATCCAGCAAACCCACTACTGGGCATATACCCAGAGAAAACCATAATTCAAAAAGACACATGCACCCCAATGTTCATTGCAGCACTATTTACAATATCCAGTTCATGGAAGCAACCTAAATGCCCATCGACAGACGAATGGATAAAGAAGATGTGGTACATATATACAATGGAATATTACTCAGCCATAAAAAGGAATGAAATTGAGTCATTTATTGAGATGTGGATGGATCTAGAGACTGTCATACAGAGTAAGGTAAGTCAGAAAGAGAAAAACAAATATCGTATATTAACGCATATATGTGGAACCTAGAAAAATGGTACAGATGACTCGGTTTGCAGGGCAGAAATTGAGGCACAGATGTAGAGAACAAACATATGGACACCAAGCAGTGAGAACCGCAGTGGGGTGGGGATGGTGGTGTGCTGAATTGGGCGATTGGGATTGACATGTATATACTAATATGTATAAAATTAATGACTAATAAGAACCTGCAGTATAAAAAAACAAAGAAAGAAAGAAAGAAAAACGACTAATACTAAACTTTCTTTGGGTTATTTGTATGGGAATATGTTAATATAAATGTTTCAGACATAACATGAAATTTCTAAAAATCTTATATGTTCTGGTATAATGTTATGTCATAATTTTAGTTGTTACTTTAAAATGTGTATCTCAGAAATAACTAAATTTCCTTGTCAATTGCATTATTATGGACTTTCATCAAATCTTTAACCGTGGTCATTTTTAAGTCTTTTGTCATTTACAGACTGCTCTGGGTGTACTCTGATGCTTTTGCAAAAATGTTCCTATAAAAGGTTTTCATCTTCAAGGAATGCATGGAGAAGACTCTGACCAGTACAGGTTTCTGGTAACTGACTATACTGCTGAACTGAATGAATAAGCATTTTCAGAACTCTAATGGAAAACTGATGAATTCATAAAAGTGCTAACAAAGATCAAGATAAAAAAATTAATTATCTGGGACTGAGTGAAAAAAAAAAGTGAAGTGTCAAAGAGTGTGTGCATAGGACAATGCCTTCTGTATATGAAAAAGAGGAAATATATCTACATCTATCAATCATCTATCTATATCTATTTGTTCTTATTTTTGCTAAAAGAAACACCAGAAAAATGCATCAGAAAATAATGAAAATAGTACCTATAGGGATAAGTGGGAATATAGTAAAAGGGATAGGGATGGGAAGGACAGCTCTCCAAGTATATCTTCTTGTACAGGTTGGATTTTTTGTTGTAACATTCTAAAAGAAAATGAGCTTTGACTCTTCAAAAATGCCAAGAAAGATTTAAAAAAAAAAAAAGAGAGCAATTTTTCTATATTAAAGGAGAATAAAGAGACATGACAACTAAAAAAAAAGTATAATGTGCATGAGCGCACGTGCACACACATATTCACATTTCCATTTTAGCAAATACAGTATAAGGAAAATCAAAATTACCAATTTTCCTCTGTGTCTTTTAAATCAGTCAGTTATTAGCAAGATTACTATATTTTCAACATCTTTGCTTAGCATCCCCTTCAGCTTTTTGTTCTAAATAAAGCTGCTTTTCTCCATGCTTTCTCTGTTGCATTCTCAGTGGTCATGTTCTCTCTATAGCACTCTGCAGACTGGGAGGTGAGATAAATATCCTCTTTGTTCCTCATTGCTGCTTCCAGAAGGTTAGCCTTCTATCCTCTCTTAACAGCCCAGTTTTGAATGAAGATCAGGCCATCAACCTACACCACCTGCTAAACTTCCTGATCTTTTTACCTCTAGTGTCACTACACTTATTCTTTGATTTTAACGCCTAGCTACTGTCTCCTCCCTCCCATAGGAATCTGGACATCTTTGGTGATATCAGTATCAAGATAGCAATTATTCCAATAACCTTTCCTCTCAGTTCGACAGCCTTCTTTATGCTAATAATTTAGCTACTTACTAAGAAACCACATGGTATTACATATTGCATCACATCATTACCAAGAACTTCATTCACTTCATCATAGCAATTTTACACACCCCACTCTTCAACCTCCACTTTCTATTTTCTGGCTCACTCATTCTAATACCCTGATTCCAGAAAAGACCTGTAATCTATTGACCCTGGCAGCTTTCTACTCACTCTCTCCCTCTCCTGTTCTCATTCTGACCTCACCCAAATTAGTATAGTTCTTTGCATAAACACTCCCTTGCATATATTCTCAATATATCCCTTCCTTCTCCCCTCTAACAAAGCCCTGACTTTGGTTAAATTTTCTACCAAATTACTCTTTTCTGTGTCTGAGCAGCTGATAGTATCTAGAGACAAAATACAGACTCCCTCAATCCTGTATCCACCTTCCCATTGTATATATCTTGATTTTTTCCTCCAAATTTGCTCCCTCTGCTTATGTTTTCTCCATGGCAGAAATAAATGGCACAATTATTATTATTATTTTTTTTTAGATTCTCAAACCAAAATTCTTGAGTGAGCATCCTCAACTTCCTTTTTTCTCTCATATCCCACATCATATATCCAGATTCATACTACATTTCACCCCCTCCACATCACCGTGGTCTAGCCACAATCCATTCTCACTTGGATTATTTTAATAGTCTTTTCCAATACCTTTGTCACCCTACAGTTTATTTTCCGTTATGCAGCCAGATTGAGTCTTTAAAAACCTATACCAGAACATGTCTTTCTTCTGCTTAAATACTCCAAGGCTTCAATCTCACTTAAATTAAAAGTCCTTTAGATAATCTACAAGAACCTACATGAACTGATCCTATCTATCTACACACACCCTGGTCCTAGTCACTGCTCCCTTGCTGCCCGTCTTAGCTCCACAATTAATCTTGCCTTTCAAAGTGTGTTCCCCTGACCAGCAGCATTTGCATCACCAGGGAGTGTGTTATGATGGCTGACATTCAGGCCCCACAGCAAATCTATTAAAACAGAGTCTGCATTTTAAAAGGATCACCAAGCAGTTTGTATGCACTTTAAAGTCTGAAAAGCACAGATGCAGGCATTACTTGTGTAGGGATATTTTAATTGTTGTTTACCAATTAAAAATAAGAGGCTTAATTCCCCTTATTGAAAATAAGGGAAGAGATTTCCTTCTCTTCACTTTTTGTTAGAACATTTACCTTAGAAAACTTGATATTGTAAGTTCTTTCTCTGTCTCTTTGAAATGTATGTGAATCTTTTAGAAACTTTTTAAAAAGAAGACTTTTGTCAGTTTTAGGACTTAAAAATGGCTTTCTCAAGGACCTGGAAGCCATCTGTTTGAAATATAAATATCAAGGAAAATAGTGCCCTCATCTACCAGTTTTTGTGGGAGGTAGGAGCCTAACTTCAGTGGGTACCCTGCTCCAAGTTGCAAAACTACCTACAAAGAAGAATTTTTTTTTTTTTTTTTGGTCTGGATAAAGCCAAAAAGGTAACATAGATGGTCACTTGAATTACTAGGTAAAGCTAGGATGTACTATTTATGACAAAAGGTGTTGCCAAATCTTCTTACTTGAGGACTAGTTATTGTTTGAGACCATGTGTATAATGAGTAGTATTGATTGACTAGTAAATAAGTGGTGAGATTCCTTTCTGTCTTTGAAATCACTTAGCTGATCATCTGTGATGTAACATCATATTCTAATTCAATTCTTATTCAATAATAAAAGTGTTTTCTTTCTCTACTACCTTTGTGGAGAAGATTCCTGGGATGGAAGGATATTTTGTTTTTAATTATATTTCCCCAACATTTGCAAGTTGTAAGTTGTAAGTTTAGGGAGATGCACTCAATTAATCTGCAAATACCTATACCTCATGCTTTGCTCACACTATTCTTAGACTCATTGGTATCCTATAGTTCCTTAAACATTCTAAAAACTTTAAACTGTTGCTGTTTTCTCTGCATGCAAACACATCCCCAAGATGAGTCTCACCTAAGAAAATTGTTAACTTATCAAATATTTCTTCTTCTCTGTTCTATTTATAAAAGAACCTCCTCTATTCCCTTTGCTTCTAATTTATCTCTGCTTATAAATATTTAAAATAATACAAATCTCTTCTGTTTTGTTTTTCAATCATCAGAATGTTAACTCTGTTCGGACAGAAATATTCTTTATTTTGTTCCCATCTCTATGTAGCCCAAGCACCTAGAACAGTACCTTACATGATATGTGTGCAATGAATATTTGTAGATTAAATTAGGGAGTAAGATGTCATTCATATGAATGTGTTAATGATCTTAATCAAATGTTTAAAAATATTTAGTTTTCCACTTCAAAAAAATAAAGGTTTGAAACTAATTAACCCAGGTTGTACATTATGGTGATTTTAATGACTGCAACTATTCAAACTATTACTGCAGAGTAAAGTATTAGAAACAAATTAAACCTCTTCTTTCTTGTTCTCCTTTTAAATTTCTGTTTATGATTCTTCCTTTTGTCTCCTATCCTACCCGAGATTTCCACCTCTCACTGTCTTGATTGCTCTGAGGACCACAATCAAAAGGCAATTACTGAGGGTGGAAGGTAATTATTCCTATCAAGTAGAGATTGAACACACCTGAACAGACAGCTGCAGTTCTTTTCAGGATGACATTATTACCACAAAATTTGACCCTGGAAATTTGTGATGCATGTAAAATCTATGATAAGTTGTTGATTTATTTGCAAGATTTTCAGGACAGCTATTTTTTTCCACTACAAGCCATCTTTCTAAAAGGCAAAGTAAATAAGGGAGTGAATTGGATTTGGAGAAACTGGAAGATTTACTCAAATTTCTAAATTAGACTTACAAAGAAAAGTGCATTCTAAGTTAATTTTATTGGACTAAGAAATTCTTACAAAGATTTCACATATGTATATTTATAAAGCTCATAAAATTCTGACACATGCCATGTACTCAAAAATGGGGAAAAAAATCAGTCATAAAAATGGCAAATTATTTTCACACATCAACATTGTCATAAACCAATATCATGCAACATAAATCACATTATTTAGAAATTTGAATGTATTAGAATTTTTTGATATGAAATCACTTCCATTTTCAGAGTTTCTAAGGTAGCTACTTGCAACAGGGAAGGAAGGAAAATGCTTTCAGTCCTGAATTTGTAACCAAGTAGGAACCTGGGACTTCCTTGGGCAGGCCCCCTCACCCCCATGTCCTCTGTCTGCTTTTTACTTGTAGAAACACTTTAGTTAGTCTCCCAGGCCTCCCCTGAGTCACAAAAGCCTGGCTCGGGAATTAATGATTAAAATAATGTGAACATATAATGGCAAAAAATAGCAGTTGGGTGAGGAGAACTGGTAACAATTTAAACAGTAAATTAGCCATCTGACAGCACAGAATCTTTAGTTCCTCCCTGAAGGACATAGATAACAGTGACTGATGCACATTCCTGAGTTATTTTGCAGATACTAAAACCCCCACCAGATGGAAGAAGCTAACTACCTGATGACCATAAGCATGTAGACCCCAGACAAGCTGGAGCCTAAGGATTGATGATGTGTGATGCCAACCCTATGACATCACCATCAACCAATCAGAGAATTGTGCACAAGCTGATCATGCACCCTGCAACACTCTTCCTCACCTTGCCTTTAAAAATGCTTCCCTGGGCTTCCCTGGTGGCACAGTGGTTAAGAGTCCACCTGCCGATGCAGGGGACACGGGTTTGTGCCCTGGGGCAGGAAGATCCCACATGCCATGGAGCGGCTAGGCCCATGAGCCATGGCCGCTGAGCCTGCGTGTCCAGAGCCTGTTACTCCACAACGGGAGAGGCCACATCAGTGAGAGGCCTGCGTACCGCAAAAAAAAAAAAAAAAAAAAAAAAAAAAATGCCTCCCTGAAATCCGTCAGGGAGTTCAGGTCTTTTGAGCGTGAGCAGCCTGTACTCCTTGCTTGGCCCTTGCAATAAACATTTCTCTGCTCCAAACTCTGATGTTTTTGTTTGTTTGACCTCACTGCCCATTGGGCTTGAACTTGGGTTCAACAACAAGTTCTGTTGCTGCTTTTACAGCTTCCTTTAACAGTAAGAATATACAGAGTAAGTCTTCTCCTACCTAGTTCCCTTGGTAGCTTCCTTAAAGTGAAATTAGATCACTGGTCATCGAATCATTGTCAAAATTATTCACTATCACAAATTATGTTCTAATTATTTGTTAATTCCATTCATTTAATTCTTCAATACCAAATAAACTCTGTAATGGGATCTGAAGTCTGTTGTTTGTCCCAGTATCTTCAGCGTTTAAAACAGTGCCTAGCCCATGGTAAGCACTCTTTAAATATGTATTAGGAGAAAAATTTCAGTGAATAACATACAGTTAGGATCATACCCTGACTATAAAAGAAAGCTCTTCCTATACTGCTTTTGTGTGTTCTTTCTGATAAAAAGAATCTTTCTGATGTAAAGAATGAATTACAATTTTCAGGAAGGAGGTAGGAAAGAATGAGGAGGCATCTGAAAGTGGAGTCCTGCTGTCCATGCTTCCCAGAAGGTACATTTCTGTGACTGTGCACCTGGGGAGCAGTGCTGCCTTTACACGGACAACAAATGGCAAGAATGCTGAGAATTGCTCCAATTTCTTTTGTCCCCATGAGGGTGAAATTCAAGCTGGAAATGGAAAATACTATCAGAATTTTATTTCAGGTAAAGAAAAGCTCTACTTTCTGTATTTTCTTATGTAACCGTAAGACCTGATGGTTACTAGTTAAATAGTTATTTCTTTTAAGCTACCTTTGATTAACTACTTTCAATGTATCAGACATTCAACAAAGTATTTTTTCATCATTATCTTATTTAATCCTCTCCACAACTCAATTATGTAAGCATTATTATGCCCCCTTTCAGGCAAGGATTCTGAGACTTAAGAGAGATACATTGTTCAAGTTCTGGAAGTGCCATGTTTTGAACTCTAGAATCTTGTTCTTTTTATTAGAACAGTAGAGTATTTTTGATAATATGGCATCATGCATGTGAACTGTTATAATTATTACCATTAACATTGAAATGCCTTGTTTTGCACTTCAAGCTGAAATTTCTAAAATCTCAGTGTCTGTATGCACACTGAAAAAAAAATTCATATTTACCTAAACTGTGACACATACTTGATATGTCCTTTTGAGGACAATCTTTTCCCCGTATATTTTTAGTTTAATTTTTCCAAATGCATTTCACTGAAGTAATTTTCTTTTTGCAAAGAAGATTGGATAACTGGTTACCTAAGATTTACTGAAGAGGGATTTTGAACCAAACCAAGGCAACAGTCAACGGACTCATGGTTTTGCATTATAATTAGAGAGTTGTACTAAATCATTTCTAACAATCTTTCAGCACTAGACACATTTTCCTAGCACCCTGTATTCACCCTGACTGCCGTATTTATCCTGCTCTATTTTCATTATCCATCTTCTTCCTTGGGCTATGACTGCCTGGTGAGAAGGTCTTCATCTTGCTCCATGCCACATACCCAATGAAGGTTGCTATGCTTGGTGCATAGCATTTGCTGAATATTTATTGAACTAATAAAAATAATTAAGCCTCTATGAGTTTTCAGAGATGTAATTCAGTGGAATACAAGAATAACAAGAATTTATGCAACTGCTTAATAGTTAAGGGAAATATAACAATAGAAATATCCTGAAACAAGAATTACCAACCCACTGCCAACTTAAATTTTCCCAGAAACTTGCATCACTTTCTCTAGCCTCCCCTCATTTTACCCCTACTGCACAATCCAATCTAGTGTAAGCAAAATATACGATTTAAAAACTGGGCATGATACATATCATTCATTAGCTACAGTCCATATAACTCTGGTTTAGTATTGTCCCTAATTTCATTGCTGTCAGGCTCTGTATTTAACACTTCCAGCCCTAATAAGCTAAAACAACCAATTAGTCCTTCCAGGCACAGTATGGTTTTAACATTCATTCAAAGTTAGAGGATAAAAGCAGAAGCAACCACTTAAACAAGAAATAAAGAATTGCAATAATTTGTAAAGCAATTTTTAATGATATAAAATAAACTTTTCAACTTCTAAGAATTTCAGCTTATTTCATTGTCCTTTCAACCCACCAAAAGGCAAAGCCTTTAGAAAATGAGTGAGGTCACCATGTAAAATGACATGGTCTGTTCACATCTGTTCACCATGTAAAGGTACATGGTCTGTACCCTCTGTTCACAGAGGGTACAATTCACATTGACTGCAGTTTGGAAAGCATCCTGAGGCTGTGCAGTGCAGCTGCTCTGACATAGAGGTGATGGTTAGCAGGATCTCTGCTCTCTGTGTGGTTGAAGAGGTTTTCTGAGAAATAGGAGATGGGTAAGTGGAAGTAATCTTTGTTGGTCATTTACTTTGGTACTTGCTTAGTAGCAGGCACTATGCTATGGAGACATTCTATATTCCTTATCATGTATAATCTTCACTCTTTATAGTTAAGGGCACTGAGTTTTGGAAGGAATAAGTAGAATTGCCATAGCTAGCTAAGTGGAAAAGCATACCTTAACCTATATGATTTGTCTGCCTCCATATTCCACAATTCCAATTCACGTAGGGTATTTTGTAACAATTAAAGGACTTGCGTGTCACGCAATTGCATATAAAGTTTGTGTGGAGGTGATAGGGAGACATAAGAACCTTTATTCAGGATCATGACAAAATTATATAGACATTTTAGAAAAATAACTGGCAAGAGTAAATAGAACAGATATTAGGTAGAATTTACTGAAGAGGCCAAGGAGACTCAAAATGCCTGTCAATTTTACTAGTGCCTCAGGAAGAAAGAAACCCCAAGGAATTCTTTCTAAAGGCAGTTGATGTGGCTTCCAAAACTAAGTGATCAAGTTAGTCTCAATAATCAGGAATCACTGTCCGTACTAAAAGACTCCAATAAGAAATTTAATTTTTGCTGAAGATAAAATCCAAACAAATGCTCTCTACATGGATAATTCGAGGGTGAGAAACAGACAGAAAAGCAGAGATATCTGAACATCTAAACATTAGAAGGATACTCCAACCCCTAGAACTAGTTGAATACCAGGAAAAAAAAAATATTACATCCTTCCTTAGGACTGCTGGCATATGTCTCTTCCTTCAAACCTAAAAGATCCTAGTGCAAACCCTTCTGGCATGCATTTTAAAAGCTATATTTTAGGCAGTCATGAGGAGAAGAAAAAGGAACTATTTAGAAAATCTTTCATAGTGCCTTTTTTACTACCATGTGAGTAACTGGAGACATGCAAATAATCTCCATTATTCTGGTTAAAACTTTGCAGTATGAATCACCCCTTCAGTCATCACATTTGAGCTTTTAACACAACTGATCTTGCTAGATATTTAATGGCTTGATGTCAACTTGATACTTACTGTCTTTTCTTGCCTTTGGAGCTAGTTAAACAAACAAGCAAGCAAGCAAACCAAAAACACTTCTCACAATTTCCTATCCATATAGAGTAAGACTATCTCCATATCTTTTTAAAAGTAGTTTCCAGACTGGTACTCTAATATTTTTTTCCTTTCACTCAGAATCTACAAACTATTTATTTTGAGCAATCTGTTCATTCCAATAGCTTCTTTCTTTGTTCTTCCCTAATATTCTGGTTGAACTCATGAAGAAATTGCATGTATAATCTTGGATTAACCTTTGCAAGATTGACTTTTCTAACAGTATTGTAACCAGCAGAAATATAAAAGCAGGGCATCAGATACTTCAAAGACCCTGAATACTTTAATCTTTAAATTACTTTTGTGACCAAGGTTATTTTTTCATAAATCTATAAAACAGTTGCCCATATCAGCATGATGTAAAGTTTACAAAAGTAACTCTCAGAGATCTGTTTTAATACAAAGGTTTTCTGATGATACCATAATGAAATACATCTCATCCTATCCAGTTGAGTTCTTCATCTCACCAAAATAGGAATAAGAATGTCTATTAAATGTAACAATACCTAGTCATGATTTTAGTATTCAAAGAACATGATTTACAATTTGTGTTTGTTGAAGACTAAAAGTAATAAATTAAAACTCCCCTTTGGCACTATGAATTTGCAAAAGAAGGGAAACTGAGTCTCTGTCTTTAGAGTATTTATAATTGAATATACTTTACATTCTTAAACTAACCTTATATCTTCCTAGATAATAATAAAATAATATAAAATAGTGGGAACAATTGAGTACCTCAACTCAACAGGAACAATAAAAAGTATTAGACTCATTTACAAATAAAATAAAACTTAACCCTTAATGAAATACCTTTTATGCATTTCCAGGAAAAAACTTAAAATTAATGCTAACTCAACTGTATTTATATTGTTGATAGTGTTTTCCTAGATAATAACTATAATTGACATATTTGCTCATGTCATTATTGTACACTTAGGATTTCTACTCCAGTTATAGTCATTGGCTAGTAAAAAATGTGTTTTAATAATCTGTAGTTTCAACAAATCAAGCTTTGCCTGCCAAACCCATGAATGTGTTTAATCACTTTGCATATTACCACTCTAAAACTAGAGCAAGGTTACCTAATATAAAAATGACTCCCTAAAAAATATAAACATAAAATATAATCAAACTGCTATTTGAAACATTAGACCCAACTATTTTTAATTGAAAATGCTATAATTTAAAAAAATAATATTTTAAAAGATAATTTATCAGAAATTTCTCCTGATGAAAGAAATTAAAGATGATACAAATAGATGGAGAGATATACCATGTTCTTGGATTGGAAGAATCAACATTGTGAAAATGACTCTACTACCCAAAGCAATCTACAGATTCAATGCAATACCTATCAAACTACCACTGCCATTTTTCAAGGTGACAAAGCGAGAGAGAGACATGGACATATATACACTATCAAACGTAAGGTAGATAGCTAGTGGGAAGCAGCCACATAGCACAGGGAGATCAGCTCGGTTCCTGTGACCTCCTGGAGGGGTGGGATAGGGAGGCGGGAGGGAGGGAGACGCAAGCGGGAAGAGATATGGGAACATATGTATATATATAACTGATTCATTTTGTTGTGAAGCTGAAACTAACATACCATTGTAAAGCAATTATACTCCAATAAAGATGTTATAATGAAAAAAAAAGGAAAAAGCAAATAACAAAAATAATGAACTTTAAAGCTAGAGACAGAGAAAAACTCTCTTCAAACATGATATAGAGGGCTTCCTTGGTGGTGCAGTGTTTAAGAATCTGCCTTCCAGTGCAGGGGACATGGGTTCAAGCCCTTGTCCGGGAAGATCGCACATGCATCGGAGCAACTAAGCCTGTGCGCCACAACTACTGAGCTTGCTCTCTAGAGCCCGCGAGCTACAACTCCTGAACCCACGTGCCACAACCACCGAAGCCCATGTGCCTAGAGCCCATGCTCCATGACAAGGGAAGCCACCACAATGAGAAGCCTGCGCACCACAACGAAGAGTAGCCCCCGCTAGCCGCAACTAGAGAAAGCCCACGCACAGCAAGGAAGACCCAACACAGCCAAAAATAAATAAATTAAATAAATATTTTTTTAAATCAGTTTTTAAAAAAGAAGATGATATAGACAACTATGTATGTACAGCATTGGTGGAAAATAATTCAGAATAAAACACTCAAGAAAAATCATAATTACTGTATTTATTGTCAGTGATAATAAAAAAGCCTTCTTTTCCAAAATAAAATTTTGGAACATCTGTTTACTGATATGGATGGCATGTTGTGTTTCACTGGATGTTCCTTTGTTATAAGTGTTATAAATATGATCAAAAAATAATTGGAGCAAATATAAAATTAAATGCACTAAAAAAAAAAAAAAAAGAAATTTCTCCATTAAAGTAATAGTGTTCAGAGTCAACACACACTTGTTAGATTCTAGGGTGGATACATAGATGACTAGATCAGCTCTGTCTCTTGGAATTTAACCTCTCAAAGCACATATTTTCAATAAAATGTAGGAAGTTCAATATAAAACTAATATTAAAATGTTCCGTTTTCATAAAAATGTGCATGGTAATTAGGTTCTCCAAAAAAGAAAAATAGAGTCCTGATTTGTATAATAGCATTTGCCAGTCTCCATGGTATAAATACTCCCACTGTGGCTGATTTCAAGCTGCCAGTGTGGTGTCACCTGGAACGGGGCAGTGAGGTGCACAAAATTTTGAAATCATATATGCACTGGCTCCAGCATGCCATTGTCTGTTATGCTCTATATTGTCTGATTTTATTTCAAAAACTTAAGTTTTTTTTGTTTTTTTTTTTTTTTGTGATATGCAGGCCTCTCACTGTTGTGGCCTCTCCCGTTGCGGAGCACAAGCTGCAGATGCACAGGCTCAGCGGCCATGGCTCATGGGCCCAGCCGCTCTGCGGCATGTGGGATCCTCCCGGACTGGGGCACAAACCCGTGTCCCCTGCATCGGCAGGCGGACTCTCAACCACTGCGCCACCAGGGAAGCCCAAAACTTAAGTTTTTGAAATGGAATAAACATTATTGACAAAAAACAAAGAGCAGAATTAATTGACTTTTTCAGTGTGGGCAAGTCACTCAACTTCTATGGATCTCAGTTTCTTACTTCATAATATTCCTTTGGTGTCCCTCTACCATCTTAAAGTGTTAAAAAATTGTGAACTGACAATAATGGGAATCTGACAATAATCTTATATAACAATGTGTTAAGAGGTTAACATATCAGTGGTGCCAGGTATCACAGAATTTATCTTTTCAGATGCCTTGTTGACACAATCCATAACAGCAAATATTTTGGGAATTACAGTATTGAGTTGTCCATTTTACTTGAGTTTTTTCAAAAAATAATATAAATAACAATTTATAATATTGAACCAAAGGAAATTTAAAAACCACTGACAATACCATCTTCTAATAGCTTTCTTTCTCTGTTAAAATAAAATTAAATATTCTTAACTTGGTATATCTTTTTTTTTTTTTTTTTTTTTTTTTTATTAACCTGGTATATCTTTGATTGTCTACCATTCTCTCCTCTGTCATTCCACTCCAAACACAAAGACTTCCTTGCCATTCCTTGAGAACATCAAGTTTAGTCTCAGGGTTGTGGGTTTTCCTCTCTCTGCTTGTAACACTTTTCCCCAGATATCCACACCCCCAGTTTCCTCCCAAACTTCATCTCCAGGCTCAAATATCACCTTGACCAAGAGAACCTCTCAAAATACTCCTCCCACACTTCTACCACTACCCATCCTCTTTACCCTGCTCTATTTTTCTTCCCAGCACTTATCTGCTCCATGACATACTCTATATGTTTGTTCATTGCTGGACTTCTTCGAAAGTTGAGAATTTTGTTTTCTTTTCTACTGTATCTCCCAGTCACAGCGCTTAGAAGAGTCTCTGGCACTCAATAGGTACTCATTAAATATGCATACACACACACAAACACACACCCTCTTTCTCTCTCTTTTAGTGGGGGTAGAAGAGTAGCATCACCTGTATCACTCAGTTGAAACCTTTCTGGAGGGAATGGTCTGTCAATTTAAATTGAATATATTCACACAGTGACACCAATACTACACTATAAATATGAGTACTTTTATTATTCTTTTTATGTTTGTTCAGCTGGAGCTAATGCATTATAAGACATAGCTGGACAGAAAGATAAACTATAACAGTTTTCCTGGTCCATGATGGGAGGAGGGAAACAGGCAGAATTTCTCTTCACAAATCAACTAATTAACACTGACATACTTGGGATCACTAAAGCTCCTTTTCTTTTGTATCTATTTGTTGAGTAAACATAAGATGCAGTTATTTGTATTAAATTTGTTTTCTAGCTCAACAGCCTGGATTTTGGCTGCCCATAAGTAGATTTGTGAGAGATGTGTTGACAGTTAATTTATGCATAGCCAAAAATCAATTTATTCTAAACAGAAAATTGGCTGTAGCAGACTACTTGAGATTATAAATGCAGATGGAGAAGCTTCTTACTGTATTGCTTTTACCAACTTTACAAACATTTTATAAGAGAGTTATGGAGTATATATAGATTTAATTGTCAGTACAATAAAGACATGAGAAAAAAATAGACTTCAAAATAGGAATACTGATATTTTATCCTTGCTGAATGCCACAGTGATAACTTGTCATATTATCAGCTACTCTTTATCATACCAGTATATTTGTGATTAAGTCTCTTGCTTTGGGGTTGGTTTTCTGCTGTGCACTAATCATTGTACGAAGTTATACCTTCCTCATCACTATTTGACTCTAAATAATTTCTCCAGGATGCTTTGATGTAGATTAATTTGCCTCTAGAGAAACAGCAGAGGCAGATGCTTCCCTGACTTCTGAGTTCTCACTTTAAAGACAAGTGAAATAAAAGGTTAAGAAGTAGAAACAGAAGCTATGTCATCAGTCTTGGCACCCATCTGCTACTGCAGTTTATAATAAAGTATAACGTAAATCATAAGGTCAAATGTGCAATCGGTTGTTGATGTCTGCTTGTTGATTTACTTTCGGAATTTAAAACAATAAAATTAGTTATATTCAGCCTTTTCTGATTACTCATTGCTAATCTTCTATTCAAATTTAAACATGTTGGGCTTCCCTGGTGGCACAGTGGTTGAGAGTCTGCCTGCTAATGCAGGGGACACGGGTTCGAGCCCTGGTCTGGGAGGATCGCACATGCCGTGGAGCAACTAGGCCTGTGAGCCACAACTACTGAGCCTGCGCGTCTGGAGCCTGTGCTCTGCAACAAGAGAGGCTGCGACAGTGAGAGGCCCGTGCACCGTGATGAAGAGTGGCTCCCGCTCGCCGCAACTAGAGAAAGCCCTCACACAGAAACGAAGACCCAACACAGCAAAAATTAATTAATTAATTAATAAACTCCTACCCCCAACATCTTCTAAAAAAAAAAATTAAAAAAAAATTTAAACATGTTGATTCATTTACAGAAAAGGGCAACAATAATACACTCTAACTTATGAGTTAAAACAATTGCATAATATCAATTATTCTGTGAAGGAAAAATTGATAGAGAATGCAGTATGATGTTGTACTAACGGCCAGCATTGTGTCCATACTGACAGATATGGTGATCTTGGGAATTTTATATGACTTCTTCAAGGCTCAGTTTCCTCCTCTGTAAAATGGGATTACAGTAACATCTATTTCACAGAAAAGATGGATTAGATGAAATAAAATATAAATGACTTTTAGCATGGTAGCTGGCACACAGTATTGCATATAACACGTTAGATGATGATGGTGATGAAGATGGGAGTGATGATGAAATTATGAAATTGATTACAGTCCTAAATATTATTCATTCTTTAAAATCAGTCTTCATAATTAGCTAGTAGGGTGAAGGCTTATTGGAAACTATGTACAGTTTACTTGAAGATAGGAGTATTCTATCTATTCCCTAGAATTGTATAGTAGCTGTTCCTGGTATACAGAACATATTTCATAAATGTTGCATGGCACTTTGAGGTCAGAAACTGTCCATCCATCTTTATTTTCCTCCTGTCCCTTACCAGTGTATAGGAAAATGCCTTACTTAGAATTATATTGCAATGTTCTGAGAAGTCTGAGAAATTTTTGGAATTCTGTCTTCCTAAGAAGGTTTAAATAGTGCCTTTCTCTTATATAAAAATCAAACAAAAAAAAACAAAACAAACAAACAAAAAAAAATCAAACAAGGGCTTCCCTGGTGGCGCAGGGGTTGAGAGTCCGCCTGCCGATGCAGGTGACATGGGTTCGTGTCCCGGTCCGGGAATATCCCACATGCCACGGAGCGGCTGGGCCTGTGAGCCATGGCCGCTGAGCCTGTGCCTTCGGAGCCTGTGCTCCGCAATGGGAGAAGCCACAACAGTGAGAGGTCTGCGTAGTGCAAAGAAAAAAAAAAAATCAAACAGGAAAATGTTATACATTTATGAGACAGATAATATAACTAGAAAGAACTCCAAATTATAATATTTAATAGTCTCATTTCTCCAACAATTTGTTATTATGGTGGTATACCTCCTACCATGTCAAAGTAATACAAAGTAACACATTTAGTCGGCCCAGAGGTCAGACCTGTCTCCCCATACTTGGGAGAGAAATGTCTTTCGCAACATTCAAAACAGGAATGTGTGTGTTCTCTATTCCTCTGATAAAATAGAGTCTAAAGATTTTTTTTATAAATGAACTGTATCTAAGATATAAAAACTGATATTGTATAGGTTTACAATATGATTGTTCTTAACATAGTGATTTGTATACTGTTTACTGCTTAAAATTTTTGTCTAAGGATCTATTGATACAAAATAGCAGAGGCAAACATTCAAATTCCTTGGTCCCTAAACTATAGAAATAAGTGTAATTTGAAATAGAAACATTCAAATAAAATTGGTCTCCTGTGTCGTACTTCTCCTGAGCTCACCTCCAAGGCACACAAAATTCTGAGAACTGTGGTGAAAGAGAAGATACCCCTCTTTTCCTACTTATCTGTTCTTCAGTTTCTCCAACTGAAAATTATAGCTATATATTGTGTATATCTCAGCAGTTTGGGGAAAAATCCAGCTATGTAAAAACTAGAGAACATGTAGAAGTAAATTTATATTATCAATATGGACTTACTGAAAGTTTAACATGTTATTATATAAACCAAACTCTTCACTTTGAGAGTAATAGTAGAATTCATTAAGGACAATGAAAGAGAAGATTTACTAAAGTTTACGTAATCTCTGAAAAATGTGCAGCCCAACATCCAGAAATAACTTTGGGCAATCCGCTTGCTTTCTATTACTATATACTGTGGTTTGGAAACTTCTAAGATTAGGTTGTTAAAGGAGAGTGCATAAAACTGCTGATTCATTACTTTTCTAATAATAAACTGTGATGAGTAACTATAAATGATTATCAGGGAATAGAGTGCTCAATAGCTATAATGGACACAGAGGGGTTATATTTCCAAAATAGCATGTGCCATATGTATGCACAAAACCAACTATGCAAGTAATGTACATATCACTCATGCCACATTTTGCAAATCAGCAAACCGTTTAAAATTCCTTCTAATGAGAAGTTTGCTGATTATTGCTCAGGGAAAATTAAGGGGGATTTGAGTAGTACCTTCTGGAGAAATTTACAGCTGTGTAGTTCTCTCTTCTCTCTTTCTCTCTTTCTCGTTTTGGATCTCTTTCCTTTAATCATCAAGAAAAATTATTTTAATATTACATTTAGAAGCCTTTGGTTCCATAGTTAAGACTCACATCAAGGCATCTAGTTTATTAGTTAGATCACTCATGGCTGTAGCAGTATTGATCTAGCCTTCCGGCCATTCATGAAGAAAGGGGAAGGTGTATTCACTTCACTCCTACAAGTTGATGCTTGGCATTGTTTTCACCTATTGTATTAACTGTGCCAGTTCTTCTGTAAAATCTAAAGGAACTTCCCATGTTTTTACAAGTTGAAACAAATAAAACAAGGACACATGTTTTGTGGACTAAATTTAAATTTTAGAGTTTCTAGATAGGAAACTCTAAGATACAACCAAAGGAGGGTTTAATACTTCTTCCATAATCAATATAACCAATATATATGTGATTTTTAACATTTATCACCTTTTTTTGTTATTATCAGCTTATAATTATGTTTTGTAAACTAGGCCTTGAGAAAGGATAGAATTTTATTAATTGTGATATTCCTAGCAAAACACCTTAAAACTCTTACGAACTTAATAAATGACCAAGTGAATAAGCCTCCTTCACCATAAAAAAATATATTACATGAAATTATTTTCTTGAGAGTTCCATGGGAATGACATGTGAAAGCACCAAGCTCAGGGCTTGGAATATTGTAAGTGATCAATAAATAATAATTAACTTTCCTTCTTAAACACAATTTATTAGGCTTTCCCAATGTCACTTCTTTTTTCTCCTATGAAGTAGCAGCATTATTCTTACAAATTAACTTCTATTTATAGTTTTCTTGTTAGGTCATTTTGCTATACTAGTAAAATATAATCTACACCTGATGGCTGCAATGGTCTTTCCAAGCAATTAATTGAGTTCACTCCTGTCATTTTAACTGTTACTACACTACTTCCCTGTCCTTGTTCTACCCAATCTTCCAACCTTCAAAGATATTTTTTCTTTCCTCATGTCCAACTCTATATAAAATAAAACCATATGTGTGTGTATATACTGATATATATATATATATATATATATAAATTCATGATTTACTTTGCCTGATTATAGACAAACTTAACTCCTACATTTAAAAAATAATCTGATCAGAGTAATAACATTTATCTCAGAGCCGTTTGAAGATAATAACTAAAAGTTGTTTGTGTATAAAGTAGTGAGAATTACTGAAAATATCAACTATATTATTTCAACAAATAAGGATGATATATAATATATATAATAAATATATATTTGATTTTAGATGATTGAAATAACACATTGCCATGTTCAAAATTTGTGCAGGAGAATTACGAAAAATTATGTAGATATGCTCATAACTACCCACTCCTTAAGTGTGGACTGTGCATAATGACCTTCTTCCTAAGAGTACAAAATGAAAAGGGAAAAATGAGTAACTTTATAGATGGAGAAATTGATGAAGGTCAGCATCAACTGTGGTAAGTCATGTTGATATAATGCATTCTTGATATGATGTGGTTGTTGAGAATTGTACTTCACTTCTATGAACTTCCTCCCTAAAAGTTATAACCCCATTCTCATCATGAAAAAAAAAAAATCAGACAGATTTCAATTCAGCGATGTTCTGTAAAACACTCAGCCAATACTTCCCAAACTGTCATGGTCATCAACAACTAGGAAAGATGAAGAAACTGTCAAAATCTAACAGAGTCTGGCCTTTAGCATCAGAGTTCTAGGGAGAAATATTGACTTTGCATCATCCTGGCTATTAGATTTTAGGCAAGCTGTCAGTTTTCTCATCTATAAAGTTGGAATGACAACACCTAAGTGAAAAGGTTCATGGTAAATGAGATAAGGTAGGTAAGAGACCTTGTAAATACCTGGAATGTTGGTGGCACTAAATAGATACTAGCTCTCTTTTTCCTTCTCCTTTTATATACCACCAGGAGCTTATTCATGTTAAAGTGCTAAATGGTGACATCACATTCCATATAGTTAGCTATTATTTTATCCTTTTCCCCTTATTAAAATAAAATATGAAAGATGCCTTACCTTTCTAGTGTTGGACTGTTTTTCTATAGCAGCCTTAAATATGTATCTAACTTATGACAGAAGCAGCTTCCTTGAAAATGCTTTCCTCCATTAAAATATTTTCACAATTTTTATTGCTTTGCTATTTATACTTTGGGTTCATATATACCTTCATCTTATAGTAAGAGTAACTTCTTTTTCCCCTAGTTAATTTTAAATATATTATACTTTCCTTTATTCCAAAGGGAAACATTGCTTTATTAACATTTGTAGAATTTTAAGAATACTGACTGATTGAGGTTTATAAAAGCAGGTTGTGGTTTCACAACCACAAGTATAAGTGGCACTACTGGATATTTACTGCCTTTGTAAAAATGACAAAGAGTCATCCTCACCTGGACTATCAGATTTATCATAATTTATTTAGAAACAAAAATTACTTTAAGGATTGTAAGTCCTTTAGATGTTTCACAACATCTTTTTAGTTTCTCTTTCTATTATATTTTAGAAAGGTTTGATCTGTTCTGGTGTGCTTATTTTTAAGAATAAGCACAAAAAAATCACTGGTTTGAAAATTATGTTATATCACAGTTTCTCATAAACCATGAGAAAGCTAGCATCTACTTTGATTCTGGAATAGCAGAAAAATGAAGTTATTGTACAATTTTAGCTTAGTGCTTATTTTATATTTTCAAGGATGGCAATTTTAATGTGAATCATAGGTAATTGCTTTGTTTATTTTAGTATTAAAAAGATACATTAAATCTTTATAATAAAGTAGTTTTTATATGTCTTTCAAAGTATCTAGCAGTGAAATTATGAAAAACAAACATAACATCAAATATTTCTAACCATATTTTCCCTTGCTTGCTGTTGACTTTAATTTTGCTCAGCCAAAGATATACACAAGTTGATATTCAATAATACTAAATTGACTACAATTTCCCCTTCTGAGGAATATGTTTGAATATTCATTTACCCCTATCATTTGTGAATAAAAAGGGTATTTTGTATGTTGGCAAAGATATAGAAGGCATGAAACTTCCTTAATGTAATTTCAGCTAATTAAAGACTTGTTAAGAAAGAAATAGAAATGAGAATTTGCTTGAGAACTTTCTTAAGTAATTTTAATTTTTAATCATTTTATTCTCATACTAATTAAATAGTTTGATGGGTACCTATAGGTTATTTACCTTGTTTTGTGTATTTTACTCTACAATTTACTGTGTGGGCACCATCAAATTGTGATAGTTTCTGAAAGTATTCAGATTTTTTCCCACATTGTTTTGTTTTTAAATACAATGCTTGAACAATTCACATAAATGTACTATAGAATTTTCTATACTTCCCTTCAGCTCTATTAAAAAAGGAATTCAAGAGAATCCCAGTATTTAAGGCACATATAAAATGGAGGAAGAGAAATCAGCAAAAGGAACAACAAAAAAAGGGTAAATGACAGAAAAGGACAACCAGAAGAAAATTACTCTTTAATTAATCAGCAACCCATTGGATTTTACTCCAATACATGCCTACGGTCAAACATATGCCTTCTTCCACACCTCTTGAAGTATACTTCTGCAACATCAAGCTTCTCACATTTCCGTGTTCATGAGCCTGTACCTTTATTATTTCTATAACTACTCATTGGATTTTCCTTCCAGTTGGAGATTTTTATTACTGGGCAATTCCTGCTATTCTTTCAACACATAGCCTGAATGTTCCTCCTTGACAAGGCTTTTCTTAAATTATCCAGGAAGAATTTATTATTTTATTTCTATATTTCTATAGAAACTTATTTAAACCACTGAAATTGGGTGTCATTTCTATTTTGCACATGTGTCTTCCCCAATCTCATTCATCTTCATCTTCTTATTTCTATGTGTTGTTTGAAGTCAATGTTCAATAAGTGCTTGTTGTTTTATAGTAAATTTAATATAACTATCCTTCTTCTACTTTTTATTGATTAAGTGTTGTTTTGTCTGTAAAATTAGATTTGGAGTGATTAATTCCATTAACACATGGGGCACATTGGGAAAGCCCCAGCCTGTGTCCACTCCAGCTCCAGTCATTCCACCAAGGTGGCTTGGTTAGAGCCAGTGCACCCCAGGAAAACCCTGGATTATACCTGCTGCAGACCCAGATGGCCTGCAAAAGCCAACCAGCACACATAATCTACCTAGGAGACACTCCTATGTAAAGACAAGTCTTCAAGTCCAGGAGAAGCAACAGTTTCACTTAATTCATAGAAACAAACAAAGGAATTCAAACAAAATGAAAAGACAGAGGAATCTGTTCCAAATGAAAGGACAAGATGATTCAGCAGGAAAAAACAAAAACAAAAACAAAACAAAACAAAAAACAAACAAAAAAAGACCTAATGAAATAAAGAAAGGTAATTTTCCACATGAAGAATTTAAAGTGACAGTTGTAAAGAGGCTAATGGAACTCAAGAGAAGAATGAAGAGAGACAATGAGAATTTCAACAATGAGATAGAAAATTTAAAAAAAGAATCAATAAGAGCTGAAGAATGCAATAACTAAGATGAAAAATACACTAGAGAGAATCAACAACAGATTAGATGGTCCAGAAGAATGCATAAGCAACCTGCAAGCCAAAGTAGTGAAAATCA
The DNA here is from genome assembly GCF_003031525.2 of Neophocaena asiaeorientalis asiaeorientalis. Taxonomy (NCBI): domain Eukaryota; kingdom Metazoa; phylum Chordata; class Mammalia; order Artiodactyla; family Phocoenidae; genus Neophocaena; species Neophocaena asiaeorientalis. The sequence continues at coordinate 3,150,455 of NW_020174793.1, forward strand.
CTCAATCAGAACTGCAAAAATAAAAAAGAATTTTTAAAAAATGAGAACACTTTAAGGGACTTCTGGGAGAACATCAAGTGTACTAACATTCCCATTATTAGGGGTCCCAAAAGGACAAAAGAGAGAAAGGAGCAGACAAATTCTTTAAAGAAATAATGGCTGAAAACTTTCCTAACATGGGGCAGGAAACAGATATCCAGCTCCAGGAAGTACAAAAATTTCCCCCAGAAAATAAACGCAAAGAGATTCACACACAGAAATATCATATCATAATTAAAATGGCACAAGTTAAAAAGAATTTTAAAGGCATCAAGAGGAAAATAATATGTCACATACAAAGGAACCCCCATAAGGCTATTAACTTGATTTTTCAGCTGAAACTTTACAGGTCATAAGGGAATGGCATGATATATTTAAAGTGCTAAAAGGAAAAACCTTAAAATCAAGAATCCTCTACCTGGCAATGTTATCATTCAGAATTGAAGGAGAGATAAACAGTTTCCCAGATAAGCAAAAACTAAAAGTGTTTATTATCACTAAACCAGACTTAACAGAAATGTTAAAGAGTCTTCTTTAAGCATGAAAGAAAAGGTCATAACTAGAAATAAAAAAAATACATGGCAGAAAAAATATCACTTGTAAAGGCAAATACATTGTAAAGGATCAATCACTTAAAAAGGAAGTATGAAGGTTAAAAGACCAAAATCTTAAATCCAACCATCACTATAATAAGCATTTAAGAGATACACAAAGTGAAAAGATACAAAATATGACATCAGAAACATAAAATGTAAGAGGGGGTTTAAAAATGTAGTGCTTTTAGAATGCATTTGAACTTAAGTGACTATTAGCTTAATACAAACAGCTATATATATTGGTCAATATAAATAAACTGCATGGTAACCACAAATCAAAAACCTATGATATATACACAGAAATTAAAGAGAAAGATAAACATAACACTAAAGAAAATCAAACCATAATGAAAAAGTCTAAAAGAAGAAGAAAGAAACAGAGAAGAACTACAAAAATAATCAGAAAATAATTTTTAAAATGGCAATAAGTACATATCTATCAGTAATTGCTTTAAATGTAAATGGATTGAGTGTTCCAATCAAAAGACACAGAGTGGCTGAATGGATTAAAAAACTCACTGTCCATTAATACGCTCCCTCAGTTTGGATCCAAAGACACACACAGATTGAAAGTGAAAAGATGGAAAAAGATATTGCATAAATATGAAAATGAAAAGAAAGCTAAGGTAGTAATATTCAGAGTAGAAAAAAATATACTTTAAAACAAAGACTGTAACAACAGACAAAGGGAATCACATAATGATGAAGGGATCAATTTGAGAAGAAGATAAAGCATTTTTAATATTTTTGTACCCGACATAGGAGCACCTATATATTTAAAGCAAATATTAATAGATATGAAGGGAGATATAGACAATATAATAATAGGAGGGACTTCAATACCCCACTTTCAAAAATGGGTAGATCATACAGACAGAAAATCAATAAGGAAACATTGGACTTAACTTACAGATTAGACCAGATGGCTTTACCCAATGTATAGAGAACATTCCACCTGACAGCAGCAAAATACACATTCTTCTCAAGCACATAGGGAACATTCTTCAGGGTAGATCATATGTTAGGCCACTTGTTAGTCTTAATAAATTTAAGATGATTGAAGTTATATCAAGCATACTTTCTAATCACAATGCTATGAAACTAGAAATCAATTACAAGAAGAAAACTGGAAAATTCATAAATGTATGAAGAATAGACAGCATGCTCCTGAACAATGAATGAACCAAAGAAGAAATCAAAAGATAAATTAAAACAAATCTTGAGGCAAATAAAAATAAAAATACAAGATACCAAAACTAATGGTACACAGAAAAATCAATTCTAAGAGAAAAGTGCATAGCATAAACACGTGCATTAAGAAAATGGAAAAATCCAAATAAAAAACCTGTTTACACCTCAAAGAACTAGAAAACAAGGAACAAACTAAGCCTAGATTTAGTAGTAGAAAGTAAATAATAAAGATCAGAGCATATTAAATTAAATAGAGACTAAAACAGTAGAAAAGATCAATGAAACTAAAACCTTTAAAAAAAATAAACAAAATAAAGAAACCTTCAGGAAAATTTACCAAGAAAGAAAAGAGAGAAGACTCAAGTAAAATTAGGAATTAAACAGAAAACACAACCCACAATACAAAGGATCACAAAAGAATACCAAGAACAATTTTAGGTCAATAGATTGGACAGCCTAGAAAAAACACAAATTCCTAGAAACATGCAACCTACCAAGACTAAATAAGAAGGGGATAAGAAATCTGAACAAATTGATAACTAATAAGGATATTAATCAGTAATTTTAAAACTCCCAAGAAACAAAAGTTCAGGACCATAAGGCTTCACTGGTCAATTTTATCAAACACTTAAAGAAGAATTATTGCCAATTCTTCTCAAACTGTTCCAAAAATCAGACAAGGAGGAAACACTTCCAAACTCATTTTATGATGATAGCATTATTTTGATGCCAAAGCCAAAGACACCACAAGCAAAGAAAATTACAGACCAGTATCACAGATGAACATAGATGCAAAAATCCTCCACAATATATTAACAAAATAAATTCAATAATACATTAAAATAATCATACAACATGATCAAGTGGGATTAACTCCAGGCAAAAGGATGGCTCAACATCTGCAAATCAAGAAATACGTTACATCACATTAACAAAACAGAAGATAAAAGTCACATGATCATATCAGATGCAGAAGAAACACTTGACAAAATTTAGCAACGATTTATGATAAAAATCTCAACAAAGTGTAATTTAAAGGGAACACCTTTCAGTATAATAAATGTCATATATAACAAACCCACAGTAAACATCGTACTCAATGGTAAAAAGCTAAAAACTTTTCCTCTAAGATCAGCAGCAAGATAAAGATGTCCACTCTCACCACTTTTATTCCATATAATATTGGAAGTCTTAGCCACAATAATTTGGCAAGAAAAAAAAAAGACATACAAATCAAAAAGGAAGACGTAAAACTATCACTATTTGCAAATAACATAATACTATATTTAGAAGAATTTAAAAATTCCACCAAAAAACTGTTAGAACTAATAAACAAATTCAGTAAAGTTGCAGGATATAAAATAAATATACAAAAATCAGTTGCATTTATATACACTGACAATGAGCTATCATAAATAGAAATTAAGACAATAATCTCATTTACAATGTATCAAGAATAATTTAAGAAAATTTAAGGAAATTGTAAATTTAAGAAAATTGAAATTGTATCAAGTATCTTTTCTGACCACAACACTATGAGACTAGATATCAATTACAGGAAAAGATCTGTAAAAAATACAAACACATGGAGGCTAAACAATACACTACTTAATAACAAAGTGATCACTTAAGAAATCAAAGAGGAAATAAAAAATACCTAGAAACAAATGACAATGGAGACACGACGACTCAAAATCTATGGGATGCAGCAAAAGCAGTTCTAAGAGGGAAGTTTATAGCAATACAATCCTATCTTAAGAAACAGGAAACATCTCGAATAAACAGCCTAACCTTGCACCTAAAGCAATTAGAGAAAGAAGAACAAAAAACCCCAAAGTTAGCAGAAGGAAAGAAACCATAAAAATCAAAATTAACCAAGAAAAGACATGTACACTGAAAATTATGACATTGATGAAAGAAATTGAAGAAGACACACATAAATTCAAAAAGTTTATGTGCTCAAGGATTGGAAGCATTAATATTGTTAAAATATCCATACAACCTAAAGCAACCTACACATTCAATGCAACCTGTATCTAAATTCTAATGGCATTTTTCACAGAGATGGAACGAATAATTCTAAAATTTGTATGGAACCACAAAAGATCCAGAATAGCTGAAGCAATTTTGAGAAAGAACAAGTGCTTCCTGATTTTACACTGTGCTACAAAGCTATGGTAATCAGAACAGTATATACAATGGGAAAAGGACAGTTTCTTCAATTAGCAGTGCTAAAAATACTGGACAGTGACATGCAAAGAAAAGACCTGGACCAATGTCTTATACCATACACAAAAATGAACTCAGAATGGATTAAAGACTTGAATGTAAGACTAGAAACCATAAAGCCCCTAGAAGAAAATATTGGTGATAAGTTCCTTGACGTGGGTCTTGGTGACACCTTTTTTTTTTTTTTTTTTTTTTTTTTTTTTTTTTTTATTTTTTTTTTTTGATTTACACCAAAAGCAAAGGCAACAAAAGTTAAAGTCAACAACTAGTACTGGTTCAAACTAAAAACTTCTTCACAGCAATAGAAACCATAAACAAAAGCAACCTACTGAATGGGGGAAAATATTTCCAAATCATATATCTGACAAGAAGTTAATATCCAAAATATATAAAGAACTCATATAACTCAATAGCAAAAAGAAAACAATCAAATTAAGAAATGGGCAGAATAACTGAATAGACATTTTTTTCCAAAGAAGATATACAGATGGCCAACAAGTACATGAATAAGTGCTCAACATCACTAAGTATTAGGGAAATACAAATCAAAACCATAATGAAATATCATCTTACACCTGTCAGAATGGCTATTATCAGAAAACCAGGAAATAACAAGTGTTAGCAAGGATGTGCGGAAAGGGGAACTCTCGTGCACTAATGGTGGGAATATAATAAACTGGTACAGCCATTATGGAAAACCATATGTAAGTTTCTGAAGAGATTATCACATGATCCACCAATTCCACTTCTGGGAACATATTCAATGGTAATGAAACTATTATCTCTAAGAGATAGCTGTATTCTCATATTCATCACAGATAATTCACAATAGCTAAGATATGGAAACAATCTAAGTGTCTGTCATCAGATGACTGGATCAACAATATATGGTATATATACATACAGTGAAATATTATTCATCCTTAAATAGGAAGGTAATCCTGTATTTGCAACATCATGAATGAACCTTAAGACTAAATGAAATAAGCCAGCCAGAGAAAGACACCACCTCATGGTATCTCATGTGTGGAATCTATTTAAACAAAAACAAAAGTAAAACTCATAAAAACAGAGAGTAGAAAAGTAGTTGCCAGGGGCTGGGGGTGGGTAATTACCATACTTATAGCATGGTAATTATAGCTCTAACTCTAGAGTGATAACTCTCTCTTGTATAATTGAAAGTTGCTGAGAGAGTAAAATTTAAATGTTCTCACCAAAACAAAGTAAATATGAAGTATGTGAGGTGATGGATTTGTTAGTTAATTTGGTGGTGTAATCCTTTCACAGTGTATACATATATCAAATCATCATGTTGTATACTTCAAATATTTTATAATTTTATTTGTCAATTATACCTCAACAAGGTTGAAAAAAATTAAATTACCTATACCTCATTAGTGTACAGACAAATATATAAAAAATTCTAAGCTTGACACAATATGGTAAGACTGAAATAAAACTATTTTAATCTTGTGAGTCAAACTACAATATTATTTTACATACTTTATATATGTCATCAACTTATTAAAAGGTAAAAGATATATTTGTTTTATAATAAATTTATTTTTTTTTACAAATAACAAGTATGTCTTTTTTTATAAAACAAAGTTTTGACTTTGTTTTTCCATTTGATTGCAAGGAGTTTATTTTGTTTAAATATTAAATCATTCAATAATATTTATTAGACATTTACTATATGTCAGGCTATGTGGTAGCACTAATTAGATAATTAAGGTATGCTTCAGCATCTGATATTTAGGACTGGACACTCTGAGAGTTAAGAATTATAATAACTGGCTTAAAAATTAAATTTTAACTTGAATCCAAAAGTAATCAAATTTTCAGATTCGATTAAAGGAAAGGCTCATTCTGGTTAATATGATTTTTATTAATTAAGAAGTCATTAAGGAATAAGGAAATGAAATCCTACACCATAACTTTCCAAATTAATTTAAATCTCTAATCATATTCTGTTCCTACCACTTGGGGAAAATACCAGGTTCTGATTTGCATCTGCCTGTATTTTGACATTTCATATCCCATTAGTCATTCTGCTACTTTCTTTCCAAATATTATTATGTCTGGTCTAAAATATATCACAATTTTATTTGTATGTTTGAGTGTATGTGTTTGTGTGTGCAATTCAAAGTTATGTGAAGCTAATGTTTATGTTAGACTCATTCTAATCTGTAAAGAAAAAAAAAAATCATCCATTTGCTTTAATCAGTAGTGTTCTTTATCTGCAAGGTTAAAGTTAAAGGACTCGGGCTTCCCTAGTGGTGCAGTGGCTTAAGAATCTGCCTGCCAATGCAAGGGACACAGGTTTGAGCCCTGGCCTGGGAGGATCCCACATGCCATGGAGCGGCTAGGCCCGTGTGCCACAACTGCTGAGCCCGAGCTCTGGAGCCCACAAGCCACAACTACTGAGCCCACATGCCACAACTACTGAAGCCTGCATGCCTAGAGCCTGTGCTCTGCAAAAAGAGAAGCCATGAGAATGAGAAGCCCACGCACTGCAAGGAAGAGTAGTCCCTGCTCACAGCAACAAGAGAAAGCCTGCGCATAGCAACAAAGACCCAACACAGCCAAAATAAATTAATAAATAAATAAATAAAAATAAATAAATAAATAAAATAAAGGACTCAATTATCTAGAATGGGCTGTTATTGAATTATTATGGGAATTTCATTATACACAACATAGGTCCAGGTAGGACTTTTCTTGAAGGTAGTGGTTATTTCTACTGTCCGTACCATTGAGAAAGGTTTTAACCTGGAATAGAAAATAAGGACTGGCTAGGTAGATATTAAACTGGCTTAAGAATAATTTTCTTCATCTTTCTCTGAGTCTTAGGTGATTTGGTCTGCATTCCACTGCAAGTTATACCCAGAGCACTTCATTTGGTGGTTGTGGACTTGTGTGTGTGTGTGTGTGTGTGTGTGTGTGTGTGTGTGTGTGTGTGTGTGTCTTTGATGGAGATAGGCTGAGAGGTAAACCTGTTCCATTCATAGAAAGGGGTTGAGAACTAAGCAAGTTTTTGTGTTTACAAGTGATTGTAACTGCAGATTTAGACCTAAGTGCTGTGAACAATGCTGCATCTTATAGTATTGGTTGTAAAAGTGTTGCATTGTTCTTTTCACTCATTCAGAGCTTTAAGTGCATATTTACAATGTGGCAGTAGCTTCCATATTGGTCTCATTATGAACAGCAATCTGATTTCAATGGGTTTGTCCTAGTGAGCAGGACCAATCATTTCATATTTATTGTTTGCTTATCATTCTAGGAACTGGAGACACACTTGTGAACAAAATTGACACCATACCTCCTCTCAAGTAGCTTACAAGTGTGAAAAGTGCTGTAAAAAAAAATCAAGAGCTGTGAAAGCTTCTTTCAGAAGACCAAATCTCATCTGAGAAGTGAGGGAAAATTTCTCTAATGCTACTGAAGTAGAGATGTGGAAGAGAATCAGGAGTTGACAGGATGAAGAGAGGGTGCTCAATATTGACTCCACAATGGATTCACCTGGGAATAAATACTGATACATGTGCTTTACCCTCCAGATATTATTATTATTTAAGTTGTCTTGAGGGCTGTTTGGCTGAGATTTTTAAAAGCTCCATCAGTGATTCCAATGTGCAACCAAGGTTAAGAACCATTTGCTGTTCCAGACAGTGGCAACAGTATGGGAAAGACCAAGGACTGAAGGACGTTTAAACATCTAAAAAAATTTCAGCTTGAGTCCAAAGAGATGGGAGGTGAAGGTGTGGAAGATGGAGCAAGAGGGTCCTTGGCAGCAGGGGCAGCTATGCAGCTGGGTAGTCTGAGGCCCAGAAAGAGGAGGCAGAACCTTCAGTTGAGTGGGGAAGGGCATTTCTGCTGATGGGGTGAACGTCTCATGATTACCAGGTGTCAGGTTGATGCTGAACCAATTCTAGCCAGTTAGTACTAACTTTCTATAGGTGATAATATGCCATTACCCACAGTAAATGATTTTCAAACCATTTAAAAGTTAAAGTATGGCTAATTGGAAATGGTGTCTAATAATGAAATGAGATTTATGAAATTTTTGTCTAAATTTCTTGTCATTCCAGTATGATAACAAAATACTCCTTGCAAAAATAAAATAATGTAGCTTTGGGTATACAAAGACACATGTACTAATAACAGAAAATGCAGTAAAACATAAGTCTTAACTGGGGAATAATAAAAATTGGGGGGATAGAATTTTTAAGGGACAGTTGCAATGTTGATTAGTTCTTCTATCTTCCTATTGATTTAGGCTTTTCACAAGGTAAATGAATCTATAATAAATATGTCTTTATAGTTTATCCTCCATGGTATTCACAGCTTAGATGAGGAGAGTGTATATGGCTAGAAAGAAAAGACTGGGAAGTTGTTCTTCAAATATTAGCACTGAGTTTTGGTCAAGATAAGGACCAATTGGCTAACTAATGGTATATAATGAGCTTTTTAAAATTAAAAACTTCCCTGGCAACACCCAGGGTAAGCTTGTTTATTGATATCTTACATTTGGTATAAATGATTGGTACAAACTAGATTATAAAATAAGAAAGGCAAATAAAAAAGAAATCATTGGTTAATACGTACATAAAAATGCATGGCAGCTATAGTTCTGGTTTTCTATAATTTGTAAGCCCAATATGCTATTTCATATATTTTTCCAATAATTATTTCGTGTTCTACATGCCTACCTCAGCCTACCAGTACGGTAATACTCTTCTCTTATCGTTGGTTCAGTATCCACTATGATATGACTACGTGTTGGTATATTTTCATTAATTTGCCTTGAAAATAATGTGTAAGCCAGCTTCCTTCAACACAAACTGCTTTTGTTTTGTTATATCTTTACTTACTGCTTCTGCTAACTTGTTCATTTATGTTATTCAGATAGAGCAATTTTTGGTATGTGAGGCCACCATTCTCTTCTGTGGGGATATGTTCTTTCATTTTATTAATTTAATCTTTTTTCCTTTTACCATGCATTCCTTAGCATTATTTTCTTATAAATTAGCTATTATACTGCTTGTATTTTATGTATGCTCAAGTCTTCTCTTTAGGTCAAGAGGCTTTGATTTTACTTACATTTTTCATTCAGTTCTTTTTTCTTCTTTATTAAAATAAATTTATTTACTTATTTAAAAAAAAGACTGGGAAGAACATATGACAAGCTGGACAAAAGATTTATAGGTGATTACAAGGTCAATAAAATAAAAAGGAAAAGTTAAATAAATAAAATATTCCACAGAAACAGCACAAGATATCTGGGAATAAAAGCATGAATACAGTGAAATAAATGGCCAAATCAGGTGAATTTTAATAAATGCTATTGTTTAAGTGGCAATAAGAAGATAGTTAATCTTGAAAAGAAATGCTTATGAATAGTGAACATTTCTTGGTTTCTTACCCAGCATCTGTTTCCCAATGTCTGGCTCCTACTAAGTACTGAGAATTTTGTTCAATTAACTATCTTTTCCCCATATTTCCTGAGTGCTTCAGAGAAAACTGACATTACCTAAGTTCCAGAGGTGGGTGCTGCTTTACTGAAGGCCAATAAATGCAATGCTATCCACTTCTCCATGGAGTTTGGTGTAGAAAAAGAGGCTGGAGTCCATCAATATATGCCACCAGTTCTTGTCCTCAGAGATTTGTTCAGGGGCAGCCACATGATCTTCACCAAAGGAAATTGTGCTGAAGATTCCAGGCCATGAAGTTCCATTAAAGTCTTTTAAAATAGCTACACCGGAGATGATCTTGCCCCTTGTGTGGATGTGGAGCTTAGCATTGCTGCAGCCATTTTGAAAACATGTGGAAACATGTGTTAGGAGGAAGCTTGAAACCCAGTAGGACCCTGTGGGGCCCTCCTGGGAACAAACCCCTCTGAGACCCATGCTTCTTGTTTGACTTTCCCCATGTTTCATAGAGTAGACTCAAACAGTTAATGATTGGAGAATTGAGGGAAAAAAGAAACAAGGGAAAAGCAGTCAAATAAGAAGAGTAACAATAGCTTAAACAATAGTTGCACAATAAAACAGAATCACAGGGCTCCCAGTTCCTCCTCAAGGGATATACATAATAATCTGACCCATATATTTGAGTTGTTCTACAGAAGCTAAGACTCCTACCCAATGGAGAACGTTGACTACATGCTGACCACAAGCACATAGACCCCACACTGGCTGGAACTAGAAGGTTGATAATTAAGATTCCCGAAACATCACCCTGCTATGGCACCATCAACCAATCAGAAGAAAGTCCACAAGCTGCAACCCTCACCTCAAATGCTGCCTTTAAAAATCCTTCCCCGAAAGCCGTCAGAGACTTTGGGTCTTTTGAGCATAAGCTGCCTCTTCCCCTTGCTGGTGTCCTGCCAATAAATGCTGTACTTTCCTTCATCACAATCCAATGCCAGTAGATTGGCTCTGCTGCACGTTGGGCAAGCAGACCGATGTTTGGTTGGGTAATAAGCTGACCTTATAAGAATGTAGAGCAGAGATCCCCTGATATCCTTGAGCTAAACTTTTAAACCATGGACCTTCCAGTTTTATGAGCTGATAGGCCTTCTTTATTGTCTAAGCCATTTTAAATTGGTTTGTCTGACACTTGCAGCAAAAAAGAGCCCCAAATGATACCTGAACAACCTAAATAAAAAAGTAGAGTTCACACTTATGACCCCCTTTCTTCCAAATTATCTCTGTCTACTATGTCCGACTTAGAGATTCTTTTTCTGCACAATCTTTCTGTAACTCAATTTCTCACCAAACCATTTAATGTATTTTTCTCTTTTGCTAACACATTACTATAAAATTATTGCTTTAAGAATAGCACCTATCATTTCCTCTCAGTTCTAGTCCTAGTCCACAGTTATAGATGTGTTCTGACCCAAGCTGGGTTATGCTACTTTTGGAGAGACTTTTATTTTTCAAAATTTTTTACTCTCCTTTTCATGGAGTTTACCCTGAAAATAATCCTCAGGTGCTCAACAAGACGAAATTTCTTATCTGCCAAATAATAAACACTTTGAGAGTTTCAATATTTTTATTCTTTTAACCAATACACTGACATTTTTATAATTCTTTTAAAAAGCAAACATATAGTAAAGGGAAGAGTAAATTAAGATTAGAATAAGGCTGAATTAGGTTTCTTTGCTTAAGATATTAAAACAGTGCAATGAATACTTGTTGGACTCAGAGATCTATCATGGGTAATGGGAGTAAAGAAGTTTCTCATAATACTTTCAGTTTCTAGAACTTGGATACAGTTCTTCTCAACTCCATGAAACAGTTTTATCATTGCTTAAATTTCGCTGTAATATAAGCTCACTTTTCTGTTGTCCTGAGCCCCTTGATTGGGGGTGAAATTCACTGAGGTACATTCCCAGTTTGCAATCAAATAACAATCAGATTTAGAAAAGCATATTGGCAAATTCCAAGTGTTTGCAAAACTATTATTATGCTAAAGGGAGTACATTTGTATGTTTACAACTTGAACCAGTTTGCCCAAATTGTTTAAAAATGAAGGATCCTACCCAGGGATGCATTACTTACAGGAGTTGTGAAGGCATCAGAAAAACAGGCTTGAAGTGCTGCATTTGCATTAAAGCACAGCTTTACTGCCACACAACCAGTGCCTCTCTTGAAATGGAAATTGTTAATAAATCTAGCACTTTATACCTTTGCCTTGTAAAAAGCATTTTGAGGGGAGAAGGGATCATTTTCCCTTGATGGAACAGCACTATCATTGTCCATCTATAGCAAATGGAAGAATGACTAGGGAATCAGCCATCTACTAGTAATGCTTTGGATTGATGACTTTTATCACCCATGGAAGTCAGATGAAACCCTTCTGGTCTTTTTAATACTCTTTCCTGGAGGCTGAACTTCAAATTTCCCCTTTTATGTGAAAAGAATTTAAAGAGACTTTAGTGTCGGAGTGCATCAACCTTGGCAGTACGGTACTCAGCAGTCTTGACATCTGCATAGGTCTTCTGTGTCCCTGGTAGCTTCCCCGCCACAGTTGGAAATATGTCATTATCATCAGATGATCTTCCATGTGGAAAAGCCCAGGGTAAAGCAGCTTCTGACTTGTTAAGACAAGCGTTTCCAAATAACGTACAGTAAAAATTAAAGTGGCTATGGAAAATTACAAAAATATTTGAAGTAAATTATAGGTCCTTCTGCCCAGTAAAATAGAAACATAATTTCTAGAAATATATAGTCTTAGTATAAAAAGAAAAATCGGGCTTCCCTGGTGGTGCAGTGGTTGAGAATCTGCCTGCTAATGCATGGGACACAGGTTCGAGCCCTGGTCTGGAAGGATCCCACATGCCACGGAGCAGCTAGGCCCGTGAGCCACAATTACTGAGCCTGCATGTCTGGAGCCTGTGCTCCGCAACAAGAGAGGCCATGATAGTGAGAGGCCCGCATGCCGCGATGAAGAGTGGCCCCCGCTTGCCACAACTAGAGAAAGCCCTCACACAGAAATGAAGACTCAACACAGTAAAAATAAATTAATTAATTAATAAACTCTTACCCCCAACATCTTCTTAAAAAAAAAAAGAAAAGAAAAAGAAAAATCTTCTCAAATGAAACATATGAAAATTCAATAAGTACAAACTGTGGGCAGGTAATAATTCCCTTCAATAACTTGTTCACTACCTATGGTATCACTGATCTTATATAAAATCACTCAGAAGCTAAAGCTGGCAAAAACCGACAACTTAACTTGAGATAAATGATAGTCTATGTCCTGATATTTTCTATGCAGCACATAGAAAAACCAATTTCTAAAATATTTTGTATTTCTCTTTACTTTTTTCTGTTCAGCAATTACCACAGACATACACGACCAGACAGTCAGAAAAGCAATAAAGCTAGTTACCCATTGTTTCTTCAGGTCTTTTGGTTCCTATTCCTTTGAGGGCTTTAACTATTCATATACAAAAAAGATTAATGATAAAATTGATTACTTCATTTCCATAAAAATATTTTTTAATGAAATAAAACTTATTTACAGGTACTAGTGAGATATGTTTTGCCTGGTTCCTCTTACTTGTATGAGAATGAACTGTGTATTACTGAATCCTGTTAGAAGCTGAAGACCTTCCCCATCAACAAAACAAACAAACAAACAAACAAACATTAAAAAACAGTGAAGAAACCAGTATTATTTCTATACTGCCTGTCTCTGCTTGTCTCATGAGCGTCATGTTAATGAGTTAATGTTGTCAGTTGGCTATTCATAAAATCATACATGAGAGGGAATGTGTATATGGAAGAAAGAGCAAATAAATTATCTACAAGCACATACAAGTACTTGTTATCTTTTGCCACAAAATACCTGAAAAAATAAATAGGGACAATTATGGCTATATATCATATCTTAAAATGGGGTCTATCAAATTTAGCAGTGGTGATTTCTAATCTTTCTTCAACGACAAAAGTCTCTTTCATTGCGGCTTCACTGATGGCACAGTGGTTGAGAGTCCGCCTGCCGATGCAGGGGACATGGGTTCGTGCCCCGGTCCAGGAGAATCCCACATGCCGTGGAGTGGCTAGGCCCATGAGCCATGGCCACTGAGCCTGAGTGTCCAGAGCCTGTGCTCCACAATGGGAAAGTCTCTTTAATTACCTTTTCCTTTCCCTCTGTATCCTCACTTCTCTGTGCCTTTCCATGAGCTCAATTTTAGCAAATTTCTGTCTAAGAGATTTCATTTTTAGGTAATAATTATTTTCTGTGGAAGCTAAAAATCAAAGGGGCTGTTTACCATCCAATTTCTTCAGTGGCTGTGTTTGTGCTTCCTCTGGAGGCAAGACTGCTATGCCAGGTTTCACCACATGTTCTGGAAGGGAGCTATCACCTTTTCTGGTCATAGTTCACAAGGAGGATGCTTGAATCAAGCTTGGTCAATCACTGGACTCTCACAGTAGGGATCTACACATGGTTTCTCTGAGGCATTTGAAAATTCTGAAGACAGTTTTTAAACCCCTAATTTTAACTTCAAAAGCTTGGTGCTTCCCTTTTTAAAAAATTAATTAATTTTTATTTTATAAAGAGACTAAGATTCACAGTGATAGACAGTAGGGGTTCCTCTCCCAAGCCCACAGGGACATATCAGATGAGGGTTGGTTTTTCATCTTCAAGCTACAGTTGCCCCCACTACCCAGATGAAGAGTTTAGCCCCTTGCTCTACCTCTTCTCTTGAAAATAACTGCTATAATTAGTCATTATTTCTAATATGTTGGACCTGAAGAAAAGGTTGAGAATCACTGCCCTAAGGCTAATGAAATGAGCTCTAAGAAAAACATTAAAGTCATAGGATTCATAAATAATAGGACTCATAGGAGGTTTCTATTTGAGAAACTTGACTGTACTTTTATGCCTATGAAAAATGTGAACACCATACCATGTAAAATTTATGCAGAAAATCACACTTTAAAAATATCAAAAAATACTGTGAAAAAGGAGAAATATAACTTCTGATTAATCTTGAGAATTAAAAATTCTTTGTCACTGCCCTACTTAAAATCGATGAAGACCTATCCATTTCTCTTAGAATGGAGTCCATAGTCCTTAATATGGCATTTAAGCTGTATAATGTGTTTTGTTTATTTTTCATCTAAATAACCCCCACTAACTTTCATCAACTTTTTTTTATTCTTCGAATCTCAGCTTAAATGATATTTCCTTTGTGAAGACTTTTAAAACAATCCTCTCCTCACCTGATGATCCTTATCCCAATGGTTCTATGGAATATTATCTATGATAATGTCAGATATTATCATAGCACTTGATATGCTGATTTGAAATTTTAAAAATATTCCTGAATATATCACACTTCAAACAAATAGTTGTCAATATGGTCACCATATTGGTATCATCTGGAGAACTTTTAAAAGTATTCAAACGTCTGAGTCCCATGCATAATGATTCAATTTACTTGATCAGGGCTGGGTTTCAGGTTTTAGTATTTCTTAAACTCTTCAGATGTTTCTAATATTTAACAAGGCTTGAAAACCACTGTACCAGTTAGGAAATTCAAAAGAATCAGAATCTTCTTTGTTGTAACCTCACTGTCTAAAAACATGTCTGGTACTCAGGAGGTACTCAACAATAGTATTTGAATGAATAAATTTGAAGAATGTTCTAATTTGAATAATAATAATAGGTATAGTATGATGATCATTGCTTAGTTTTAAAGGGTTTTATAGGTTACAAAACCCTTTCATTATCTCTACTTGCTCATTTCTTTGAGAACATTTTGAACTGATCAGACATTTGAATTAAATAAAGCTGTAGATATATAATAAGATATTGATTTTCTGCTGAGATGGTATGGTATTTTCTGAAAAAATGTAGAAACATTATTAGCTTCTTTGTAACAGACAAAGGTCAATATTTTTTTCAAATTATCATCTTGATCATAAGAACACTGACTTTTATATTTTTCAGAAGCAGTATCAATCTGTCTATTATCTATCTATCCACTCTATCTATATGTATATCCTCCACACACATACACACACACATACACATGTATATATACCCACACATATATTTTTTCTATATTTCCATATGTTTTTGGGGTAAACTGATTTTCATTAGTTTATGAAAAATCTTTTAGAGTAGCTCATGCTCAGAGTTAGTAATATGGGAAATAGATGGTAGTGTTTTCTCTGGGTCAGATATAACTTTCAATCATTAATATCTCCTTTCATGTCATATAGATTATATTCTACTCAGTCTCAAGTGGCACTTAAACTAAAACACTAATTTGATTTGACATGTCAATTGAGAATGCTCTTGAACCAGAAATCACTCAGTGATAACTACTTAAATATCTTCTTCTCCTCATTACTATCACTACCTAACACCCACCACAGATTCTTTTTATTATTAAATTTTTAATTAGAGATAATATTAAACAAAAGAGTACTTGTGACATGATCTCAAATTCACTACAGTTATTCATATAATACATTAATTCATGTAATAAGTATTTAAGTATCTAATAGATGTGAGGCTTTGTTTTTGTTACAGAGGACACAATTAAAAAAAAATGAACAAAAGAAGATTTCTTGTTCTTAATAAAGTAACTTTCTGGTCAGGGAAGATGGGCAGAGGCAAGTAATAAAGAATAAATTAATAAATTCTCTATCAGGGGGCCATAAGTACTAAGAAGAAAACTAAACAGACAATGGAGATAGAGGTGGCTTAGTGCTATTTTATATATTTAGTTTATTGGATATCATGTGCAGAAGACTATATTTAAAAAAAAAAAAACTCTTCGATTCATATTAAACTATTTTCAGTGGTAGTGCCTTGCTCTTATTTCATTAATTTGTTTATTCATTTTCATCCTTTTCCTCATTGCCATATCGCTCTCTCATCTAAAAGAAACTATTCTAATGTACTCAGTGTGTATCATACTGTTTGCACATGTTCTTATAAACTAGTTTTGATAAGATTAACTAATTGTAGTGAACCTAGAGATCTCATTTTCTTTCTCACATTTTATTTCATCCAATCCTATGCTTTTCTACATGTACATCTAGTCAATTGCTTATAAGTTTGCAACATTATACCAGAGAATTCATTCATCATATTGTATTAATTCATTCTAGGGGTGCTGCTTAGTATAAGACAGTCAGCCAAGGGTCTTTGTATATGGTGGTAAACTATATAAAGTTTACACAAAATTATGTTTTTTTCTATTACTGTTCTATGAATCATAGATGCTCAAGATTGGAATTAAATTCTAATATCATCTAGTATAACTCATGCTCCAATGCCTGCATTCCCTCTACAAGGGCCAAGCTGACACATGTGAATAGAATACTTGAACACATCCAATGATATTGACTGAGAGATAGTTCAAAGCAGAGTTGGACAATGCCTATTAGAAATTTCTCTTTTATCATTAGAGGAATACGTTTGGCAAAAAAATAAAAATGGATAAGATGACTGGCAAAGGAGTGTTGAGTAAGAGATGATAACATGAAATAACTTAGGAAGATAGAAGTATGTTAACGAAAATGTTCAGCTAAAAATATTCCCAGTATGGGAATAGAAGCCTCTGAAGTCCATGAGTCCAAGTATTGTAGGAGAAGAGTTCCCACAAATTTTAAAGATAAAGTATGGAAGAAAACTATTTATCAATAATAGCCAAGGCCAAAGAAGAGTTAAAAGTAATTATAGTTCTTCTTCGATTTGTATCCAAACTATATTACATTATAATTAGGCTAATGTCATATTCTAAAACTCTCTTTAAACTGTATGAGGAATTCACTGTCTTGCATTATAAACAATCTATGAAAGGAGCAGGATTCCCTTCTCATATGTGCTTTCAAGAGAACAAATGGAAATGTGACTTGTAGGAAGTAAAGCATTCAGGCTGTCTGCAAAAAAAGCAGACATTATTCTGTGAAGTAGTTTCCTTTAGCCAGCCAGAGAAAAGAAAAAGTGCAGAGTGTACTCTAAGACTCAGCAAGGAACTAATCTGTACTTCTCTGTCCCCATATTGTTTTTCATAGGCACCAAAGACGGATAGTTCCAGGCACTTCCTAGAGAGAGGAAAATTGATAATACTCCAGCTGTTACTACTAAATATTCTCATATTTGTAAATGGAGGTTGTGAGAGTAGGAATGAGGTTATATTTCAGTGTCAGGGACTGGTTTATAGAAAGTCTAAATGATGAAGATTAATAAATCTATTTTAGAAAAATGAAGCCTTCTGATTTTTAGAATAAGTTGAGAATAAAGAAAGCAAATTAGGACTCACTAAGAATAAGGAAATATACAACAATGCAGTTGGCCCTCCATAGTCTCAGTTCTGAATCTGTGGACTCAACCCAAAAAATTCAGAAAAAAGTATTCCAGAAAGTTGCAAAAAGCAAAACTTGAATTTGCCGTGTGCTAGAAGTTATTCATGTAGCATTTCCAATGTATTCATAACTATTCACATAGAATTTGCATTGTATTAGGTATTCTAAGTCATCTAGAGAAAATTTAAATTATACAGGAGGATGTTCATGGGTTATTTGCAAATACTATGCCATTTTATATAAGGGACTTGAGCATCTGAGGATCTGGTATCCATGCGGGGCCCTGGAACCAATCTTCCAGGGACACTGAGAGACGATCATACAACAAAATTTAAAAACCAAAAACAAAAACAAAAAACTAAAGATTTGAGAAAGATTTTAAAAAATATAAATTAAATACAGCATGATTCTCTATTGACATAAAAAATTCTACAGTATATTAACAGTAATAAGATGAGACATTCTGTGACATCGCAAAAATAAGCAAAAACAAGACCAACATATGGACATGTTGGAATATAAGACAAATATATTATACTACTATAAAAGAAAACAATCCACAGTCCCCAACAAATATGAGTGACAACTGCTTTTTTTTTAAACAATGACAACTCTAGCCCTGCTTTTTTCCACACATGTCCTAGACAAAAAAATGTTTAAGACACTTAATCATCAAATTACCCTACATCTTAACAAAGCCTAATCCAAAACAGATCCCCCACTTCCTTGAGCCCTTTGTAAATCATTCAGCAAAAGCCCATACCATATATCAAGCCCATCCAAACTCCTTAGAGACATACCCCATAGTTCACTGTGGTGTATGATCTCCCTTGCTGCAACAAGTCAGTAAACCTAACTTTGTTCAATATCAGCTAAGTCATGCAGAATGAACTGTCTGCGTATCATGAGAATAGAAAGGATTTTTAATTATTGGCATCCTCTGATATGATATGGAAATATAGGAATTAATTACTATATTTGGAATGTTATTTTTGAAATATTCATGAGACAAGAGGCATCATTATCAGCTCGGTACATTTCTTTCTCCTTTGGACTCACATTAGGGGAGTTTGGATAAATGACTCCGATTGGGGTAACTGGGAGAAACCAAAATTGCCAATACTTTCCAGTGGGCTGGGAAATACTTCTTGCCATCCAGCATAGGTAAAGGATTCTGATCACAACATGGGCAGATAATCCTAGATAAAACAGGTCAACTGTGCCTTGACTACAAAGCCATTTTTAGACATCTTAAATAGCATGCCTGAAAAGCAAAAATAAACTATATTTAAATTCATTTTTTAAGCACTTTTTCCTCCCTCTACTAAGAGAATATCATGTCGCTGATAGGGAACGTCCTTCAACCTGGTCCAAGAAGGAAAAGACATGTGAAACAGATCTTCAGTCCACCCAAATTTTGAAGTAGAACCTCAACTGAATTGTGGTCCTCAGAAGACATAAGCAAGAATTACCTATATACTGTTTTAAGATCCTGATATCTTGGGGCTGTTTATTATGACTGGTATCAGAAAATATCAGAATATAACTAATATATGGGATCTCTAGAACAAAACGTTGCAAGTAGAATGTAGGTCAAAATTCTCCATATGCAACATCCAAATTGACATAATAATACCCCTTCCTTTGTGACACCTCCCACCTCTCTGAACTTTTCTCTTTTTCCCCTGAGTCATCTGCAAGTCTGGTTTCTTCTATACATTCATGATATCTGCAGCAGATGGATCACTGTTATTCTTTCCAACTCAAATTCAGCTACAATCCTTGGTACTTTTAAGATCCATGTAGACAATCCATTTGTGGTAGATTAAATACAATTTCACTCCTTGAATCTAGGCTGACCTTCTGACATGCGAAGACCGATAGAATATGGTGGAAGTTCTGCATGAATTCTGGTATGTAGACCTCAATAAGTCTTGCAGCTTCCAGCTTCACCAGTTTGGAACACTGCCCTAAGACCACAATATAAGGAAGACTGTTTAGCCTACTGCAGGGAGAAAACAAGTTTTCCCAGACCAAGCAACACCAACTGTCAGATATGTGAGAAATACTAACTTGTTATTGGCTTAAGACGCTTCATTTTTGGATTGTTTGTTACAGAACAATAGTTAACAAAAATGTCATTCAATAACCTTGATTCACTGTTCTTTAATAATCTCATTTTCAACAACCTTCACTTCTCAATAAATTATCTTAGCTATATTCTCAAGCTTGTTATCAACTAGACTCTTCTCTCTCTGATAACTTCAGGTCAAACATTTCACTCCTCCTACTAAAATATACTATTTCTCCTTTTTCTCTCACTGTTCAATCACTTGGCTCTCCATTTTCTCCAGGTCTAGTTTCATTTTGACCTCTCTTCTTTCCTGTGTAACCTAGAAACCAAAGATGAGAATGTAAAGCACTCTTCTGCTACTATCCTGCCTGTTCCACAGCCACTTTTCCACCCAAACTTTTAACAATCAATTGGCTTTCTTCATGCTTCCAGAGTTTTTTATTATAACAAATAGAATAGTAGTGGCACTGCTATTCACCCAATCACTAAATAAGGGGGTCACAAATAATTTATCTCTTTCTCTTATTATCTTTTTACCTCAGCAGTCAGACATGAAAATTTTATGTTATTTTATCCTACTTTATATACTGGAAAACTGAAAACAAGCACAATTAATTGACTTGTGCAGAGCTTCATGGTCAATAAATGTTGGAACCAAGATTCAGACGTAACTGATGTCAAAGGCTTTTTGCTTTTCACTTAGTGAAACTGATGGGTTGCTTGCGGCTGTTGTTGTTATTTTACATTTTAATATTATCTGGGAGGGAAAATGAATATGAAATTAGAAATAGATGTGCTGAAAATAGCAAACCTTTTTCCAGCTATGAAATTAGACATTTGACTATTGGTTATTAGTCAAAGAGAATTAGAGCTTAGAGTGTGTTAAATTCTATTATATCATTTACCAGTTAGTGAATTGTAAATGACTTATTCTGAATAACAGTGAAATGTTCTGATAACTTCCTTGATTATTACTTGCTTATGCTTTTGGGTTATATGAATGATATTTAAAATTGAATTTAAGAAGTAAAACACTTGTCATGTGATTTGATATATGATATTTGTAATACTTTAGAGAAAGTATGTGGTAAACTTCCTGGGGCTTTTAAAGGAAAAACTATATTTGTGAATTTTTAAGTAGTATAATGGTAATGAAAGTATAAATTGATATTTTTATTATATTAACAAAATATGGAAATATTAATGAAATGACAAAAGCTATTGTATATATGCTTGATTTTATTTTAATGCTATTTTTTATAATTAAGAATAATGAAAAATATCAGTTAATTTTAATTAAATAAATATGGGAAAACATGAGAGCTGAGCACGGGATATGATGTACCCAGTCCCAAGACATCTCTTAAGGACTATCTCCTCTTATTCTCTAAAGGCCCTTCATTAGTTTTCTTCTCTTTATTTTTCTGTTTTCAGTAGTCCATCCACCTTTATGCCCTAGTCATTAGGCTTTTTTGGATATAAAACCTCTAATTAAAATCTTAACTTTCTGGTTTTTCCTCCTTGTTTTATTTGACATTGTCTTACTTCACACTGCCATTTTTTTTTCTCAACTGTGTTATCTCTCAGACACTAAGAAACTTGACAGTGATAATCATCCTTTACCGATAAAGGAGTCTGATATGTAGCTTACAGTGAAATAAATAAGAGCCAAGACTTCAATTTATCAAAGAAAACCACTCTGTGAATACTAGTGCCAACTATGAGAAGGAGCTTTTTAGAAAATTTCTATTTATGTCCGTCACGTACATTTAACCCCTACTAGTCTGTGTACCAAATCTTCATCTATATTCCTCTTCCATGGTGAGGTGGCAGAGGTCTACAAATGGCCCTTCTCTGACCTCAGAAACTTGGGTCCAGGCAGAGAGCTCCTGTCTCCCACCAGCTACTCTTTCCATTCAAAAAATACTTTTTGATGCTCATAATATCAAGCACATAGGTGTTCCCTGGAATCATAGAGAATAAGTACAAATCTTCTACTAATCAAGTCTTTAAATATTAAGATTTTATGTATAGATGCATCTTTTAATATTTCTTTTTTTTTTTTTTTTTTTTTTTTTGCTGTACGTGGGCCTCTCACTGTTGTGGCCTCTCCCGTTGCGGAGCACATGCTCTGGACGCACAGGCTCAGCGGCCGTGGCTCACGGGCCCAGCTGCTCCACGGCATGTGGCATCTTCCAGGACCAGGGCACGAACTCGTGTCCCCTGCATCGGCAGGCGGACTCTCAACCACTGCACCACCAGGGAAGCCCCCGCATCTTTTAAATTTTAAAACGAGGGTGAAAAATAACTCATGTTTCAGTTATGCAAGATAAATAAGTTCTGGAAATTTATGTACAGCATGGTAACTACTGTTAACCACAGTATATTACAGCATTTGAAATTTACTTTGACAGTAGATCTTAAGCATTTCCATCACAAAAACTAACAAACTAAAAGTTAATATGTGAAGTGATAGGTATGTTAAGTAGCTTGTATGAGGTGGTCATTTCACAGTGTATATATATATTAAGGCATCAAGTTGTACACCTTAAGTATATACAATTGTTTTTTTTCAATTTTGATGCTGCAAGCTCAACCTCTGTATACTGGTGCCGAATCAAATCTCAGAAACAGAGTTTTGGGTGAAGTAGAAAAGAATAGCTTTATTACTTTGTCAGGCAAAGGGGGACACAGTGGGCTCCTAGCCTGAAAAACTATGTGTCCCCATGGGGAAAGATTTGATGAGGAGTATAATAGCAATAGTTCAAGGGTGGGGTTGCTGACAATTAGGGTGTGTGCAGGGCTTGTATTCCTCTAATCTGGTCTCAGTTAATCTTCTTGATGAACTTCTCTAGTTTCTTTAATGTATTCTCAGGTAGTCTTTCTCTGGTACAAAGAATGCTGACATCTTAAAGAGCTTAAAGACATTGTCCCTTGAGGTGGAACCTGGACCCTGCCCCAAGGCCACACTATTGTTTCTTGGTTGCCCCTCCCTTGTCTTTGCACCCCTTCCCTTTCCAGATTAGCAACTGTTCAAATCTGCCCTTTGGAACTCAGGGAAGGTCATGGAGGCTGGAGTCTGTTTCCCACAAGAAAGCAAGGGACAGAAAGTCTTCTGTGCCCAGGAGCCCCACAGCATCCCACTTGGTTTCAATTATACCACAGTAAACCTGGAAAAAAATATAAAATGCTTGCTATCACTCTCTATCAATATTTTGTAAGTAGGTAATAGAAGAAGGGACACACTATAAACTTCTGACTTTGTATAACTCATGGACCAGTGGGTGAGAAAGAAATGTAAATAGATACAACATAATATAATATTGTAAGTATTATAATAGAGGTATAAACAAACTACTGAAGGATACTGAAGAAATATTGAATAATTTTGCAAATAATATTTTATTATTTCTTATGCTACATAGGTCCCTAATCAGGTTATGCTATTTTCTTCTTTTCACATGCCTTTTGAATTCCCAGGATAAAAGATATTTATTCAAAAATGGCTAATCATAGTTTAGATGTTTAAATAATATATAGATTTTAAATACCTAAATTAAAATGTAAATGACCTGTTTAGATGGCATATTTCAAGTGATTGGTAAAAAATACTTTGCGCTTTGTGTAATCTTGGGTTTTGTAATTATAGGGGAGCAGAATTTGCCACCCTACCATAAGTTTCTTTGGCATCTTGTTTTAAGTAGGCTATTTTCTGAGAAACAGCAGACCTTGGAAGTCTGAAAACCAAGTAGAAGTTGCCCTTTTGTAAGAAACATTTACATCTGTTAAGGAAATCTCCATTGGTAAGGGTGTCTTTCTATTCTGTATCAGGAAGAGGAGGATGACCAAATCTCTAGAAATTTACCAACGGAAAAGAGTTAAATCTGCATAGCAATCTTACCCTTGTTTACTGTGCTGTTCCAGGTAACCTCCCATAACTGACTCTTCCTCACCCTCAACATCCTCTTTTGTCTTTAGCTGAGGATGGTATTTAAGACAAGGGCTTCAGTCATTTTGTCAAGTTACTCAGTTTTCCTGGGTCTCTCCCACGTGTACATGTTATTAAACTTTTTTAAATTTCCTCTTGTTAATCTGTCTCATGCCAATTCAATTCTTAGACCAGCCAGAAGAACCTAGAAGGGTATAGGAAAATTTCTTCCTCCCCAACTAATCTTAGATGTCAGATTGTTTAATAGAGGATTCTGTAGGTAAATGTAGGCATAACACATATACAATATGAACCAGACACGTTAAATCACAGCATCATCCCAAGTTACATAGTGGAAAAAAGTGCTTGAGAAATGTCCTATTCTATGGTTTCATTGTCTTGATTCTGAGCCAAAATTTCTCCTTTTTTCCCCAAATGGATCTTAAAATCTCAAGTCTTCTGGCAATCACTGATGAGTCTCCATCCAAATACGGACTACCTCAGCTTTCTTCTCTCCAAAAGGGTCCTCAATCGTGCCAGGTGGTGCCTTCCTTTAGATTTTTGTAATGCTTTATATTTTGATATTTTTTAGTTTTATATTCTGTTATTCAATGTCATATGTGTCATACTAATAATTATTATTTTCATTTTCTTTTCACTACAACTTATATGGTACCATAGTCATTTGTTTCTTTAAATACATACTTTTTGATTATATAATGATGATCTAAGTCCTATTAAGACAGGACAACTGGAATATTTTTGAAGGACCAATAAATAGTAAATGGGAAACTTATATACATGTAAGATCAAAGCTAAATATAGCTTGATTAAATTTTCACTAACAGCAAGTTAGTGTATGAACACTATGAAGTAAGAGTATGAACAATGATGAGGGCTGCTCTGCTGTAAAATGTATTTATCATAAGCATGTAAAACAGACCTTCTTTCAGCTTTTTTCCATATTAACAGTTGACATGCATTTTTTTAAGGCTATTTTATATCAATTCTCTTTCACTCCTTGTATGTTACCAAACTGAACTTTGGTCCACTAACCTGCCATGCAGCAAAGCCAATCTACTAACACTAACTTGTGGTGAAGGAAAGAACAGCATTTCTTTGAGAGCATTAAACAAGGAGAACAGGCAGCTCATGCTCCAAAGACCCAAACTCCCTGATACTGAGATGGCCAAAAAGTTCCTTTGTTTTTTAAGTAAAAATAAAAGACACATTTTTATTTTCACCAAGAACTTTACTGAACAATGTATTCACCAATTTGTTCCATTACCTTCTGCAATTTTTCAGTCAACTTCATAATTCCATCTTCACAAAACTTTTTATCTTTTTGAACAAAGAACTGTTCAAGGTGTCTTTTACAGTTTTCCAGGGAATTGAAATTTTTTCCATTAAGAGAATTTTGTAAAGACCGAAATAAATGGAAATCCAAAGGTGCAACATCTGGTGAATACAGTGGATGAATCAGAATTTCCCAGCCAAGCTGTAACAGTTTTTGCTTGATCATCAAAGAAACATGTGGTCTTGCATTATCCTGATGGAAGATTTTGCATTTTCTGTTGACTAATTCCAGATGTTTTTCATTGAGTGCTGCTTTCAGTTGGTCTAATGGAGAGCAGTACTTGTTGGAATTAATCATTTGGTTTTCCAGAAGGAGCTCATAATAAAGGACTATCTTCCAATCCCACCATATACACAACATCACCTTTTTTGGATGAAGACCAGAATTTGGTGTGGTTGGTGGTGGTTCACTTCGCTTGCTCCATGATCTCTTTCATTCCACATTATTGTACAATATCCACTTTTCATCACCTATCACAATTTGTTTTAAAAACAGAACTTTTCCACTACGTTTCAGTAGAGAATCACATGTGGAATTATGGTCAAGGTTTTTTTGCTTAACTTACATGGAAGTCAAACATCAAAGCGATTCACACAACCAAACTGGTGCAAATGATTTTCAATGCTTGATTTGCATATTTTGAGTATGTCAGCTATCTCCCGCATGGCATAATGTTGATTGTTCTCAATTAGTGTCTCGATTTCATCACTATCAACTTCAACTGGTCTACCCGACCACGGAGCATCATCCAGTGAGAAATCTCCAGCACGAAACTTCGCAAACCTCTTTTGACACGTTTGATCAGTCACAGCATCTTCTCCATACACTGCACAAATCTTTTTATTTTTTTCATTTCAGTTGTGTTTTTACCTTTCTTGAAATAATAAAGCATAATATGCTGAAAATGTTGGTTTCTTTCTTCCATCTTCAATATTAAAATGGCTACACAAAAATTCACCAGTATTGGTAAGTTGTTTTTTTTTTTTTTTAACGCATGCTGACATGACAGCTGTCACAATAAAATTTAACAAAATTGTTTCCAATGAAGTTAAATTAAAGATAAATAAGTGCTACTACAGTCATCTTATGGCAAACAAATGAACTTATTGGCCAATCCAAATTGTTCCGTAGCTTTCAAGGAAATATTTTTAAAGGCAACATTTGAGGTGACGGTTGCAACTTGTAGACTTTCTTCTTATTGGTTGATGGTGTTGGAACAGAGTGCTGTTTTGGGAATCCTAATCATCAACCTTCTTGTTCAAACCAGTCTGGGGGGTCTATGTGCTTGTGGTCACCGTGTAGTGACCATCTTTCTTAGAACAACTCAAAAATATGTGTCAGATTGTTACGTATATCCCTATAAGAGGAATTAGGATACAGTTTTATCACTGAATTAATGTTTCTTGACTGCTTTTCCTTTGTTTCTGCATTCTGTCACTACCTTAATTAGTAAATAATTGAGTTTGCTCTTTGGAACTCAGAGAAGGCTTAGGAGACTAAAGCCTTTTTCTACAAAAAAGAAAGAGGGAACAAAGAGGAGTTCCTATACCCAAGAGAGCCCTATAGGGTCCTGCACAGATTCACTACCCCCTTTTCTTTGATACTCCTTAATCCTGAGGGGAACAGGTGTGGCATAAGAAAGGTAATATAGTTTTAGATGAAAAAGTTAATCATAAACTTAGCAGGGGAACTAGGTTTTAGGGGGACTCAGCTTCATATACTGTCAATAACTTTCTGTGAAGTCTCATTCTTTCTTACTGGGTTTGAAACATGTATACGTAAACATATGTACCCAAAGATATAAACATGCACTGTGAAAAATTAGCAGGGGGCTTTTCATACTTAGATGTCTAAAGGAAAGAAGATAGTACCTAAGGCCACAGAAATTATACTTCATGTTGGTGTGCAATTTTCTTTTGATGAAGGGTGTTTTTTTAAATATATTAAATATATGTAAACTAAAGCATTATTAAGGGAAACTAAAAATAGCATGTGATAGAACATACAAAGGTCTCAAACTGAAAACAAAATTTGGGAACAATCTGACACGTAAAGCCTTATCCCTGTACCCAGAAGAAACTTGGTTCTCTTTTCTTCTTTAATATTGGATATCAAAATAATGGTAAAACTCCATCAATTAAATTTAATCTAATTTAATTTTCCTCTAAGAAATTAGTCCATCTAATCCTCACCTTAATATTACTAAAATCATGTAAAAACATGGAACAGTTACATCTTATTTGTGTATTTCTCCAGCCCTCATATATGACTTACTTTGAGTAATAGCTCAATATACATTTGTTGCAATGAGTGTGTGTGTGTATATATATATATATTATCAGGGACAACTATATATATCAAGTAAGTATATATTTTGAAAGCATTTTTATATAATTGTTATATATAATATAAAAAATCTGTAGTTTTTTAAAAAATGGATATAATTTCAATATAGTGATGCATGCTATATTTAAAAATATATCCCACAACTAATCTGCAAATTATTTTTTTCTTATCTCTGTCAACAAAGATTTCTTTATTAGGGAATGATTTACATGCAGTATAGAAAACATGTATTTTCTTTCTCAAAAAAACAAACAAATGAGCACAAATAGAAACCCGAGGAATCAGGCTGCCTCCCCACAACAGAGATCTGCAGAGCCAATTACTCTGAGTGGAGCAAGTGCATCCTGATGAGGGGCAGCTCCCTGCCTCTGTGACAGCTGCTGAAAATCAGTGCTATTAACACCTCCAGACCTGTTCTCCCAAACACAGTAGGAGAATGAGTAGGGGAACAAACACCCACAGGCATTAGTCATTATAATTCTTTACCATTATTTAAATTTCATAATATTCCAGTCTTTTCAAAAGTTTAGCAAATCATTTCAGCTTTACCACAAGAGCCTTGTGTACAAACTAGCCCTGACCAAATTTAAGCAATTATAATGTATATATTTCAACACAGAGCAGTGTCAATATCCCTTGCCTTTGCCCATGCCTGATTCTAGAGGTCACCTATCCCATTTCTGTACTTTAATGTAAACTCTCTCAGCCAAGGAATGTTTGTTAGATGTGAAAATTAATAAATGTGATTTATATTTACACAAAGAAACATAACTTCAAAGATATTATGACATACAGCACAAACACTTGAATTTCTAATGGTGACTAAATTTCATCTTTTGAAGGTAGGTTTGCATTGTAGAAGTAGTTGACACTTCTTCAGAGTCAAGCACAGAAAATAAGGTATGTGCAAAATTTTATTAATGTTGTCAAACCCAAATTTGTGTGCCCAAAGCACAGTGAGGCCAAACAAACCGAAACATCAGAGTTTGGAACAGAGAAAGTTTTATTGCAGGGCGGAGCAAGGAGAATGGGTGGCTCATGCTAAAACGACTTAACACCTGGATGGTTTTCAGGGAAGAGTTTTATAGGCAAAATTTGGTGGTGGTGGTAGGGTGGTGACCTTCTTCTGATTGGTTGGTGGTGAGGTAACAGAGTAGTGTTCCAGGAATCTCAATCATCAGCCTTCTGGTTCCAACCAGTCTGGGTCCACTTGCCTGTGCTCAGCCTGAAGTTATCATACTCTACCTGGGTGGGGACCCTAAGTTCCTGTGGAAAAACTCAAAGATTGTTACATATATCTCTTGAGGAGAAACCAGAACCCTGTTCCAACACTACACTATTGGGTTTTTTTGTATTTTTTAAAATTGTATTTAATTAATTTATTTTATTTTTGGCTGCTTTAGGTCTTCATTGCTGCACGTGGGCTTTCTCTAGTTGCATGAGGGGGGCTACTCTTTGTTGTGGTGCATGGGTGTCTCATTGTGGTGGCTTCTCTTGTTGCAGAGCACGGGCTCTAGGCACGTGGGCTTCAGTAGTTGTGTCTTACAGCCTCTAGAGCGCAGCCTCAGTAGTTGCAGTCCATGGGCTTAGTTGCTCCACAGCATGTGGGATCTTCCCGGACCAGGGCTCGAACCCATGCCCCCTGCATTGGCAGGCAGATTCTTAACCACTGTGCCACCAGGGAAGCCCTACACTATTGTTTATTGACTGTCTTTCCTTTGTTTCTGCATTCCCTCAGTCCTCTAATTAGTAACTGTTTCAGTCTGCCCTTTGGAACTCAGAGAAGGTCTAGGACAGTGGTCCCCAACCTTTTTGGCACCAGGGACCAGTTTCATGGAAGACTTCAATGGACTGAGATGGGGAAGGATGGTTTTGGGATGATTCAAGTACATTATATTTATTATGCACTTTATTTTTATTATTATTACATTGAAATATATAATGAAACAATTATATATCTCACCATAATGCAGAATCAGTGGGAGCCCTAAGCTTGTTTTCACTTGCCACTCACTGAGAGCATTCTGATATGAGCCTGCAAGCATTGATTTGTTATGGTCTCTGTGCAGTCAAACCTTTCTGCTAATGATAATCTGTATTTGCAGCCACTCCCCAGTGCCAGCATCACTGCCTCAGCTCCACCTCAGATCAACAGGCATTAGATTCTCATAAGGAGCACGCAACCTAGATCTCTTGCATTTGCAGTTCACAGTAGGGTTTGCACTCCTATGAGAATCTAATGCTGCCACTGATCTGACAGGAGGCGGAGCTCAGGCAGTAATGTAAGCAATGGGAAGTGGCTGTAAATGCAGATGAAGCTTTGCTGCCTTGCCCATCCCTTACCTCCTGCTGTGAAGCCTGGTTCCTAACAGGTCATGGACGGATACCAGTCCATGGCCCAGGGACTGCAGATCCCTGGTTTAGGAGGTTGAAACTTTTCTCCTACAAACAAGAAACAGGGGACATGGAAAGGCTTCTGTACCCAAGAGGCCCACAGGGTCCTGCTTGCTTTCATTAATACTATGCTTAGTAAAAACTGAAATGTAACTACAAAATTTCTTAGTGGCCTAAAAACTGATCCTTAAATATATTTCCATCAATCCAAAAGTAGATTGAAAAAAACAAATTCTGCAATGATGATATTCCTGAGAATTAATCTGAAGATTATTTATTGTGTACATGAACTTTGTTCCCAACTTTCTCAAGTTCACATTGTTTCTGGCAGAACTAGAAATTCAAGTAGGTTTTCCTGATCCCTAGTTTTTTATTTCATTTGTTTGTTTTTGCTTTTGTTTCATTTTGCTATGTCTTTTGACCCTCCAAATAATCTGAAATAAAAATATTTTTTTTATTTTGTTGTCAACATTAAATTCCTTTGCTTGTTTAAGCAAACACATCAGGACCTTCACAACTGTTCTCTCAGATTCTCCCTCTACCTGGCAGATTCAGACCCCAGTTGCATCCTAGACAAGGAAATCTACCTTGTCTCTGTTTGGCAAGTGTGTTATACGCACTCGCAGCACTTTTATTTTTTCTTTCACAGCACATCTCGCAATAGTAATCATTTGTTTATAAAATTATCTATAAAATATCTGCTTCTTCTTAGACTGTAAGTTCCAACAGCAAGAGATCTTAATTCCCCTGCTCACAGATAGATCTCCAGCACCTAGCAGAGTGCCTAGAAGATACAGGTACTATGCTATATTTTTGTTGAATACAAATTATTTGTTGACTAAACATTTGTTGAATAATTATTTGTTAAATAAAATAATAAATCCCTATATATTCTGGATGATGGTAAAAGGAACATGGGTAATCAAATTTTGGAAAATCTGAAGTTTTATCTGTTTTCTACCAACATCTAGATGTGTTTCTGTAGGCAAATCTCAAATTTCTCAACTGTATTTTGAAATACAGTTTATTCAATCTTTACTAAAGTGTTCCTAAGACATTTTACATTCAGAACATACCTGGCAAATTAATATTAACTTAAAATAACATAATTATACCACAATTTGAGGGGAACATATCAGCAAATAAATTGCAATTCTGTGGACAAATAGCTAATATTCCTAACTGTTACTGTGGAACCAGTATAAATAGGATTCAGTATAAGGTCAGGGTTATAAATAGGATTCAGTATAAAGTCAGGACCCCGAGTGGGGTCCTGTGGAACTCCCAAGCATGGAGGTCTTTTTGTCCCATTTTTGTTTCTTGTAGGCAAGACTCCACGACCTTCCCTGAGTTCCAAAGGGCAAATTCAGTTGCTAATCAAGGGAGGAGCAGCCAAGAAACCACCTGAGGCAAGATTAAAGGGACCAAAGAAGCTCATCAAAATTAGGAGACCCCACCACCGGAGACCCTGCACACACCCTAATCTTGTCAGCAACACTACTCTTGGGAAGTATTGTCATAAACTCCTCATCAAATCTTCCTGGGTTGGGACACATAGTTTTTCAAGGCAGGAGCCCACTGTGTCCCTCTTTGCCTGGCAAAGTAATAAAACTATCCTTTTCTACTTAACCCAAAACTCTGTTTCCAAGATCTGATTCGGCACCAGTGTACAGAGAAGCTGAGCTTTCTGCATCAATTCTGGCACAGATCTGGGGCCGACTTGGGGATGGTCCATGGGAGGGATTCCTAGAGGCCAGATTGCCTGGGACCCTTGCCTGGAAAGGCTGAGCCCCAGTCATACCCCGTCCACCATCCTGGCAGCTGGAACTCTGAGGCAGGAATAGACCGTGGAAGAGGGACTGCTCTAGCAGATTCTGAGGCCCTTTTTGCCTTGAGGATGCTCCTCTCTTCCTTCTGCCTGGGCCGCCCTGGACTTTCATCCCTGAGGAGTTATTTTGGGGAAGCAGAAGAGTAGCATTCGGGAAGTCACAACACCTCTGTCAGCATTTTGGTAAGTAAGTCCCCCAGCATGCATGCTGAGGTTGCTCGACTTGGTCTGTTTGGGGAAACTCTGGTTTCTGTTTGGGGATTTTCCATTAGGAAGATTCCATTTGTAAGGCACCACTTGGACCAAGGTCACCAGTTTAGTGGGACTTGGAAGCCAGTTTGAGCCTTGGGCTGTTTATTTGTGTGTGTGGCTTCCATTTGGCTGGCAAGGATTCTGGTTTTGCTCTCCATTTTGTGCACACCGCTGTTTAATTCAACTTAACATGGGAAGCACTTCTTCTTTGATTCCATCTGATAGCTGCCTGGGAAAAGTCTGGCAGTTTGATCTACCTATAACTATGAATCTATGACTGAAAAGAATGAGATTCTATTGTAACTGTGTTTGGCCATTGTATATTCTTAAAAGTGAGGAGAGGTGGCCGTTGTATGGTGGCCTAAGTTATTATACTATTCTTCAGCTATAAATGTTTTGTCACAGGAATGGAAAGGCTGGGAGTTTTCTCCACTCTAACTGGGCTAGCCACTCTGGACTCACTCCCTTGTGGGAATTAAGCCACTCTGGTCTCCCTGAGAGCCAACTCTGGGTTTGTTCTGTTTCAAGAACTGAGCCAATCTATTTGGAAGCCTTTGTCTGGGAGTGGAAGTAGAATTTTAAAATTATACCTCCTCTGATATTCTGTCTGTGTGGCTATAGCTTATGTGTCATTTGTGTTTTAGTGTATATTGTTTTGGGATGAGCCACTCAGGCTTGCTCAGAGTGGGAAAATTCTACCCAATCATTCCGAGCCATTTTGAGTCCTCTACCTGGGAGTGGAAATGGAATCTTTAGGCTACACCTTGTCTGATCTTTTGTTTGTGAGACCATGTTTGTTGTTTGTATGTATGTGTGTCAGTACTTACTTTGACTGGTTGAGACATCTTTGGTAAATAAGAGGGCTCACATGTGACAGCACCAGGGAATCCTTCCCTATTGTGTCAGGCTTTGCCTGTGGCAGAACGTATTGGGGATTTTCCCTTTTGGACTGGCCTTGTTATGGGTGATCAGAGCTCTGCTCAAACTTGTAGCCCCCCCAACCACCCCCACCAGGGTATTTTTGCAAAACCGGGAGATCTTCAGCTATGCTCCCATTAAAAAGAACTGGCATTTCTCCCCTGTGCTCAGGCCCTCAGGAATACTTATCTTGTCTAGACTATCTCTAGAGAAAAAAACTTAAAAAGGCAGCAGG